>NC_041387.1:540816129-540846866 GCF_002162155.2 Triticum dicoccoides | reverse complement strand
GGCGACGGGCTGCAGCTCCGGGCGGCGGCGGCGGCTCGGCTCGTGAGGCGGAGCGGGTCGGGGTGGCGGGGTGAGGAGGGCGGCGGCGGTGCGGTATAAATAGGGGGTGGTGTCCTGGCTTGGGGGAGGGGGTGCCTCGGGAGGCGTGCTCCTCCCGGACTCGGGCGGCGGCGGCGATCGGGACTCCGGTCCCGATCCGGTGCGAGAGACGGCGGCGGCGCTGGGCCGGCTCGGCTGGGCCTTCGGCCCAGTCAGGCGCGCGGGATTTTTTTAAATAAAATTCCGCCAAAACTAAGAAAAATTCTAGAAAATAAAATAAAATTCTAAAAATGCCAAAATAAATTTTCACCATCTAAATAAAATGGTTAGAACAAGATGAACATTTTCTTAGCCCTAAAATGCAGTTTTGAAAAACATGCATTTTTTTCTAAATTCAAATAAAATAGCCAAAAACTCTGAAATAAAACTTATTTGATTTTTTTATTAAATCCTCATTATTTCTTTATTTTGGGAAAGTCATTTTATTCCCTCTCTCATATTTTAATAATAGAAATAATTGAAAATAAAATAGAATAAATCAAATGATCCTATTTTCAAAATTTGAGAAAACTCAAATATGAAAATAACGAAATTCCCAACTCTCTCCGAGGGTCCTTGAGTTGCGTAAAATTTCTAGGATCAAGCCAAAAGCAATAAAATATGATATGCAATGATGATCTAGTGTATAACATTCCAAAATGAAAATTTGCGATGTTACAAACCTACCCCCCTTAAGATGAATCTCGCCCTCGAGATTCGGGTTGGCTAGAAAATAGGTGAGGGTGGTCCCTTAGCAGACCTTCCTCTCGCTCCTAGGTGGCTTCATCCTCGGTATGGTGGCTCCACTGAACCTTGCAAAACTTGATAACCTTGCTGCGGGTGACTCGGCTGGCATACTCGAGAATCTTGACTGGTTTCTCCTTGTAAGTTAAATCACTATCCAACTGAATCACTTCTAGCGGCACTGTATCTCTTAGCGGTATATCAGCCATTTCTGCGTGGCACTTATTCAACTGGGATACGTGGAACACGTCATGAACTCCTGATAGTCCTTCTGGCAATTCCAACTTGTAAGCAACTTCTCCCATACGCTCCAAAACTTTGTATGGTCCCACAAAATGTGGCGCTAACTTTCCCTTAACTCCAAAGTGCTTAACTCCTCGAAGTGGGGACACACGAAGATAAACTCTGTCTCTGACTTCATAAGCTATCTCCTTGTGTTTTGAATCTGCATAGCTCTTCTGCTGGACTGGGCTACCTTGAGCCTATCACAAATCAACTTCACCTTCTGTTCAGACTCCTTAATCAAATCTGGTCCAAACAACTGGTGATCCCCAACTTCATCCCACAACAACGGGGTCCTGCACCTCCTTCCGTACAAGGCTTCGAAAGGGGCCATCTTCAAAATGGATTGATAAATGTTGTTGTAAGAGAACACGGCATAAGGCAAATTCTCATCCCAACTAGATCCATAATCTAGCGCACAAGCTCTCAGCATATCCTCCAAAATCTGATTGACTCTCTCGGTCTGTCCATCTGTCTGCGGATGAAAGGTTGTACTAAACTCTAGCCTACTACCCAAAGTTTTGTGCAACTGATTCCAAAACTTTGAGGTAAACTGGGTTCCTCTATCTGATACAATGCTCCTCGGAACTCCATGCAGACATACGATCCTGGTCATGTATATCTTGGCCAACTTAGCACTGGTGTAAGTGGTCTTTACTGGGATGAAATGTGCTACCTTCGTCAATCGATCGACTACAACCCAAATCGAGTCATAGCCTGAGCGAGTCCTGGGCAATCCCGTGATAAAATCCATGCCTAGTTTATCCCACTTCCATTCGGGTATCGGCAATGGCTGTAGCAATCCTGCTGGCTTCTGATGCTCCGCCTTCACTCTCTGACATACATCACAAACTGCTACGTACTCCGCAATACCCTTGTTCATTCCGGTCCACCAGAAAGTGTCCTTAAAATCCAAGTACATCTTGGTAATTCCTAGGTGAATCGAATATGGCGAATCATGGGCCTCTTGCAGAATCAACTTCTTGATATCCGGGTCATTAGGCACGTAAAAGCGGTCTTCAAACCATAAGGTATCATGCTCATCCTCACGAAATCCTTTTGCCTTTCCTTTGCTCATCTTCTCCTTTATAGAGGCAATCTCTTTGTTTGTCTTCTGACCTTCTCTGATCTTATCCATCAAAGTAGACTAGATGTCCAATGCTGCAACATAGCCTCTCGGAACTATCTCCAAACGTAGCTCACGAATATCCTCGGCTAACTCCTTTGGTAACTCTCCGGTCAAGAGTGTGTTGACATGGCTCTTGCGGCTCAACGCATCGGCTGCTACGTTAGCCTTTCCGGGGTGATAATGAAATATCATATCATAATCTTTGATGATCTCCAACCATCTCCTTTGCCTGAGATTCAACTCCTTCTATGTGAAAATGTACTTCAAACTCTTGTGATCTGTGTACACCTCACAATGATTTCCGATAAGAAAATGTCTCCAGGTCTTCAATGCATGCACTAAGGCCGCTAACTCCAAATCGTGGGTAGCATAATTCAACTCATGGGGCTTAAGTTGTCGTGAGGCATACGAAACAACTCTTCCCTCCTGCATAAGCACTGCTCCAAGTCCTCGACAAGAAGCGTCGCAATACACCTCATAATCCTTGCGCTGATCTGGCAGAATCAACACGGGTGATGTAACCAAACGTTTCTTCAGCTCCTGGAAACTAGCTTCACATTCATCAGTCAATCTAAACTTGGTATCTTTCTTCAACAACTCCGTCATGGGCTTCGCAATCTTCGAGAAATTCTCAATGAACCTCCGGTAATATCCCGCAAGTCCAAGAAAACTCCGGATCTCTCCAACTATTGTTGGTGCTTCCCAGCTTGTCACAGTGACAACTTTGGTGGGGTCTACTGCTATTCCTTCTCCGGATATAACATGTCAGAGGAATCCAACTTCCTTGAACCAAAACTAACATTTGCTGAACTTGGCGTATAATTGTTGTTCTTTGAGCTTCTCCAGTACCAAATGCAAATGCTCCTTATGCTCTTCTTCATTCTTTGAATAGACCAAAATATCATCAATGAACACCACGACGAACTTATCCAAAAGTTCCATAAACACCTTGTTCATCATGTTCATGAAATATGCAGGTGCGTTAGTCAGACCAAATGACATAATGGTATACTCGTACAGCCCGTACCTGGTGGTAAAAGCCATCTTAGGTATATCCTTCTCTCGAATCTTCAACTGGTGGTATCCTGATCGCAGATCGATCTTGGAAAATACCTTACCTCCTTGCAATCGGTCAAAAAATCATTGATCATCGGCAACGGGTACTTGTTCTTAATGGTCACTTCATTCAATCCTCGATAATCAACAACTGTTGGGGAACGTAGTAATTTCAAAAAAAATCCTACGCACACGCAAGATCATGGTGATGCATAGCAACGAGAGGGGAGAGTGTTGTCCACGTACCCTCGTAGACCTATAGCGGAAGCGTTATAACAACGCGGTTGATGTAGTCGTACGTCTTCACGGCCCGACCGATCAAGCACCGAAACTACGGCACCTACAAGTCCTAGCACACGTTCAGCTTGATGACGATCCCCAGACTCCGATCCAGCAAAGTGTCGGGGAAGAGTTCTCTCAGCACGACGGCGTGGTGACGATCTTGATGTTCTACCGTCGCAGGGCTTCGCCTAAGCACCACTATAGTATTGTTGAGGTGGACTATGGTGGAGGGGGGCACCGCACATGGCTAAGAGATCCAAGGGATCAATTGTTGTGTCTATGGGGTGCCCCCCTCCTCCATATATAAAGGAGTGCAGGAGGGGGCCGGCCAAGGGGGGTGGCACGCCCAAGGGGGGGAGTCCAACTCCCACCGGGAGTAGGACTCCCCCTTTTCCTATTAAGAGTAGGAGAGGGAAGGAAGAGGAAGGAGGGAGGAAGGAAAGGGGGGGCCGGCCCCCTCCCAATTCGGATTGGGCTTGGGGGGGGCTCCCTTGCTCCTTTCCCCTCCTTTTCACTAAGGCCCAATAAGGCCCATATACCTCCCGGGGGGTTCCGGTAACCTCCCGGTGATCCGGTATTGTCCCAATCTCACCCGAAACCTTTCTGGTGTCCAAATATAGTCGTCCAATATATCGATCTTTACGTCTCGACCATTTCGAGACTCCTCGTCAAGTCAGTGATCATATCTGGGACTCCGAACAACATTCAGTACATCAAAATATATAAACTCATAATGAAACTATCATCATAACATTAAGCGTGTGGACCCTACGGGTTCGAGAACAATGTAGACATGACCGAGACACGTCTCTGATCAATAACCAATAGCGGAACCTGGATGCTCATATTGTCTCCCACATATTCTACGAAGATCTTTATCGGTCAGACCGCATAACAACATACGTTGTTCCCTTTGTCATCGGTATGTTACTTGCCCGAGATTCGATCGTCGGTATCTCAATACCTAGTTCAATCTCGTTACGGGCAAGTCTCTTTACTCATTTTGTAATACATCATCTCACAACTAACTCATTAGTTGAAATGCTTGCAAGGCTTAAGTGATGTGCATTACTGAGAGGGCCCAGAGATACCTCTCCGACAATCGGAGTGACAAATCCTAATCTCGAAATACGCCAACCCAACATGTACCATTGGAGACACCTGTAGAGCTCCTTCATAATCACCCAGTTACGTTGTGACGTTTGGTAGCACACAAAGTGTTCCTCCGGTAAACGGGAGTTGCATAATCTCATAGTCATAGGAACATGTATAAGTCATGAAGAAAGCAATAGCAATATACTAAACGATCGTGTGCTAAGCTAATGGAATGGGTCATGTCAATCTCATCATTCTCCTAATGATGTGATCCCGTTAATCAAATGACAACACATGTCTATGGTTAGGAAACATAACCATCTTTGATCAACAAGCTAGTCAAGTAGAGGCATACTAGTGACACTCTGTTTGTCTATGTATTCACACATGTATTATGTTTTCGGTTAATACAATTCTAGCATGAATAATAAACATTTATCATGATATAAGGAAATAAATAATAACTTTATTATTGCCTCTAGGGCATATTTCCTTCAGTCTCCCACTTGCACTGGAGTCAATAATCTAGATTACACTGTAATGATTCTAGCACCCATGGAGCCTTGGTGCTGCTCATGTTTTGCTCGTGGAAGAGGCTTAGTCAATGGGTGTGCTGCATTCAGATCCGTATGTATCTTGCAAATTTCTATGTCTCCCACTTGGACTAAATCCCGAATGGAATTGAAGTGTATCTTGATGTGCTTGGTTCTTTTGTGAAATCTGGATTCCTTTGCCAAAGCAATTGCACCAGTATTGTCACAAAAGATTTTCATTGGACCCGATGCACTAGGTATGACACCTAGATTGGATATGAACTCCTTCATCCAGAATCCTTCGTTTGCTGCTTCCGAAGCAGCTACGTACTCCGCTTCACATGTAGATCCTGCCACAATGCTTTATTAGAACTGCACCAACTGACAGCTCAACTGTTCAATGTAAACACGTATCCGGTTTGCAATTTAGAATCGTCCGGATCAGTGTCAAAGGTTGCATCAACGTAACCATTTACGATGAGCTCTTTGTCACCTCCATAAACGAGAAACATATCCTTAGTCCTTTTCAGGTATTTCAGGATGTTCTTGACCGCTGTCCAGTGATCCACTCCTGGATTACTTTGGTACCTCCCTGCTAAACTTATAGCAAGGCACACATCAGGTCTGGTACACAACATTGCATACATGATAGATCCTATGGCTGAAGCATAGGGAACTTCTTTCATCTTTTCTCTATCTTCTGAAGTGGTCGGGCATTGAGTATTACTCAACTTCACACCATGTAACATAGGCAAGAACCCTTTCTTTGCTTGATCCATTTTGAACTTCTTCAAAACTTTGTCAAGGTATGTGCTTTGTGAAAGTCCAATTAAGCGTCTTGATCTATATCTATAAATCTTAATGCCCAATATGTAAGCAGCTTCACCGAGGTCTTTCATTGAAAAACTTTTATTCAAGTATCCTTTGATGCTATCCAGAAATTCTATATCATTTTCGATCAGCAATATGTCATCTACATATAGTATCAGAAATGCTACAGAGCTCCCACTCACTTTCTTGTAAATACAGACTTCTCCAAAAGTCTGTATAAACCAAATGCTTTGATCACACTATCAAAGCATTTATTCCAACTCCAAGAGGCTTGCACCAGTCCATAAATGGATCGCTGGAGATTGCACACTTTGTTAGCTCCCTTTGGATCGACAAAACCTTCCGGTTGCATCATATACAATTCTTCTTCCAGAAATCCATTTAGGAATGCAGTTTTGACATCCATCTGCCATATTTCATAATCATAAAATGTGCCAATTACTAACATGATTCAGATAGACTTAAGCATCGCTACGGGTGAGAAGGTCTCATTGTAGTCAACCCCTTGAACTTGTCGAAAACCTTTCGTGACAAGTCGAGCTTTGTAGACAGTAACATTACCATAAGCGTCAGTCTTCTTCTTGAAGATCCATTTATTTTCAATTGCTTGCCAATCATCGGGCAAGTCAACCAAAGTCCACACTTTGTTCTCATACATGGATCCCATCTCAGATTTCATGGCCTCAAGCCATTTTGCGGAATCTGGGCTCACCATCGCTTCTTCATAGTTCGTAGGTTCATCATGGTCTAGTAACATGACTTCCAGAACAGGATTACCGTACCACTCTAGTGTGGATCTTACTCTGGTTGATCTACGAGGTTCAGTAACAACTTGATCTGAAGTTTCATGATCATCATCATTATCTTCCTCACTAATTGGTGTAGGTGTCACAGAAACCTGTTTCTGCGATATACTAGGGAGCAGGTACAGTTACCTCATCAAGTTCTACTTTCCTCCCACTCACTTCTTTCGAGAGAAACTCCTTCTCTAGAAAGTTTCCGAATTTAGCGACAAACGTCTTGCCTTCGGATCTGTGATAGAAGGTGTACCCAACAGTCTCCTTTGGGTATCCTATGAAGACACATTTCTCCGATTTGGGTTCGAGCTTATCAGGTTGAAGCTTTTTTCACATAAGCATCGCAGCCCCAAACTTTCATAAACAACAACTTTGGTTTCTTGCCAAACCACAGTTCATAAGGCGTCGTCTCAACGGATTTTGATGGTGCCCTATTTAACGTGAATGCAGCCGTCTCTAAAGCATAAACCCCAAAATGATAGCGGTAAATCTGTAAGAGACATCATAGATCGCACCATATCTAGTAAAGTACGATTACGACGTTCAGACACACCATTACGCTGTGGTGTTTCGGGTGGCGTTAGTTGCGAAGCTATTCCGCATTGTTTCAAATGTAGACCAAACTCGTAACTCAAATATTCTCCTCCACGATCAGATCGTAGAAACTTTATTTTCTTGTTATGATGATTTTCAACTTCACTCTAAAATTCTTTGATCTTTTCAAATGATTCAGACTTATGCTTCATTAAGTAGATATACCCATATCTGCTCAAATCATATGTGAAGGTGAGAAAATAACGATATCTGCCACGAGCCTCAACATTCATCGGACCACATACATCTGTATGTATGATCTCCAATAAATCAGTTGCTCTCTCCATAGTACCGGAGAACGGTGTTTTAGTCATCTTGCCCATGAGGCACGGTTCACAAGTACCAAGTGATTCATAATCAAGTGGTTCCAAAAGTCCATCAGTATGGAGTTTCTTCAGGCGCTTTACACCGATATGACCTAAACGGTAGTGCCACAGATAAGTTGCACTATCATTATCAACTCTGCATCTTTTGGCTTCAACATTATGAATATGTGTATCACTACAATCGAGATTCAATAAAAATAGACCACTCTTCAAGGGTGCATGACCATAAAAGATATTACTCATATAAATAGAACAACCATTATTCTCTGATTTAAATGAGTAACCGTCTCGCATCAAACAAGATCCAGATATAATGTTCATGCTCAACACTGGCACCAAATAACAATTATTTAGGTCTAAAACTAATCCCGAAGGTAGATGTAGAGGTAGCGTGCCGACCGTGATCACATCGACTTTGGAACCATTTCCCACGCGCATCGTCACCTTGTCCTTAGCTAATCTTCTCTTAATCCATGGTCCCTGTTTCGAGTTGCAAATATTAGCAACAGAACCAGTATCAAATACCCAGGTGCTACTGCGAGCATTAGTAAGGTACACATCAATAACATGTATATCACATATACCTTTGTTCACCTTGCCATCCTTCTTATCCGCCAAATACTTGGGGCAGTTCCGCTTCTAGTGACCAGTCTGCTTGAAGTAGAAGCACTCAGTTTCAGGCTTAGGTCCAGACTTGGGTTTCTTCTCCTGAGCAGCAAATTGTTTGTTGTTCTTCTTGAAGTTTCCCTTCTTCTTCCCTTTGCCCTTTTTCTTGAAACTAGTGGTCTTGTTAACCATCAACACTTGATGCTCCTTTTTGATTTCTACCTCCGCAGCTTTTAGCATCGCGAAGAGCTCAGGAATAGTCTTTTCCATCCCTTGCATATTATAGTTCATCACAAAGCTCTTGTAGCTTGGTGGCAGTGATTGGAGAATTCTGTCAATGACGCTATCATCTGGAAGATTAACTACCAGTTGAATCAAGTGATTATTATACCCAGACATTTTGAGTATATGCTCACTGACAGAACTGTTCTCCTCCATCTTGCAGCTGTAGAACTTATTGGAGACTTCATATCTCTCAATCCGGGCATTTGCTTGAAATATTAACTTCAACTCTTGGAACATCTCATACGCTCCATGACCTTCAAAACGTCGTTGAAGACCCGGTTCTAAGCCGTAAAGCATGGCACACTGAACTATAGAGTAGTCATCAGCTTTGCTCTGCCAGACGTTCATAACATCTGGCGTTGCTCCAGCAGCAGGCCTGGCACCCAGCGGTGCTTCCAGGACGTAATTCCGTGCCCATCGTGACAGTGCGGCGCTCGGTTGTGGCTCGAATCCATCGAAGATCAAGTCTCCGCGGATGTCAGCCGTGAAGTTCAAACTTCCAAATCTGACCTGATGGCCAGGGGCGTAGCTTTCGATCTGCTCCAGATGGCCAAGCGAATTGGCCCGCAGTGCAAAGCCGCCGAATACGAAGATCTGTCCGGGGAGAAAAGTCTCACCCTGGACTGCGTCGTTGTTGATGATCGAAGAAGCCATCGAGCCAATCGGTGACGACACAGAGGAACTCTTAATGAAAGCGCCAATGTCGGTGTCAAAACCGGCGGATCTCGGGTAGGGGGTCCCGAACTATGCGTCTAGGCGGATGGTAACAGGAGACAAGGGACACGATGTTTTACCCAGGTTCGGGCCCTCTTGATGGAGGTAAAACCCTACGTCCTGCTTGATTGATATTGATGATGTGGGTATTACAAGAGTAGATCTACCACGAGATCAAGGAGGCTAAACCCTAGAAGCTAGCCTATGGTATGATTATTGTTCTTCGTCCTATGGACTAAAACCATCCGGTTTATATAGACACCGGAGAGGGCTAGGGTTACACAGAGTCGGTTACAATGGTAGGAGATCTACATATCCGTATCCCCAAGCTTGCCTTCCATGCCAAGGAAAGTCCCATCCGGACACGGGACGAAGTCTTCAATCTTGTATCTACATAGTCTTGGAGTCCGGCCGATGATGATAGTTCGGCTATCCGGACACCCCCTAGTCCAGGACTCCCTCGGGTACTACCTCATCTACTTCCCAAAACCCACATATTAATCATATCCTAATCATGCAATTGTTTGAGGATTGATCTAATGCAATAAAACTGGGTAGTAAAGAGGTATGATCAAAGTGTTACTTGCCTTGCTGATGATCCGGGAAACCTAGAGATTCGAGTAGCAAGCGACGCACTCCGGATACTCTATCGCAAACAAACAAACATGCAAACAACCATACAATAAGTACTCATCTAATGCACAGGTAAAACTCAAATAAAAGATCTAACCAGAAAATTCAACTTAAAAACTCCGGTTTGCAAAAAGAACCAAATTAAACGAAGCAACGAAAGAAAAGAGCTTCGTTTACTAATCTGGACCTAAGTCAAATTTTCCAGTACCAAAAACTTATTTGAGTTGATTAGACGGAAAGAGGGTTTCGAGATGAAACTCTAGGCGCCTGAATCGCCTGATTCCGATAAACGAGCGAAAAGATTAACTAAAACGAAAATCGGATCAGAAATCGTGATCTGGAATAATCGCGGAAAATCCGAGAAAAAGAAAAACTGACGAACAGTTTAACGATCAGAGGTTCGCTAACTGAAACTAAACGGTGCACTCGTTCGTTAAAATGAACGAACGAGCGAACGCTCGCTAAATAAAATAAACTCGAAAATAAAATAAAACCGATCTAAAAGAAAATAAACTAGCGTTTTCTAAAAAAACGAATCGGTTTTCTTCAGAAAACCGGCGATGAACGGCGGCTACCTCATCAGACTCCCATGAGGTCCAGCGGCTCCGGCGGGGCTGGGGCTCTGGCGGCGATGGCAGGTGGCGTGGGTAGCGGCGACGGGCGTCGGCGACGGCGGCGACGGGCTGCAGCTCCGGGCGGCGGCAGCGCTAAGGCGGCGGCGGCGGCTCGGCTCGGGAGGCGGAGCGGGTCAGGGTGGCGGGGTGAGGAGGGCGGCGGCGGCGCGGTATAAATAGGGGGGTGGCGTCCTGGCTTGGGGGAGGGGTGCCTCGGGAGGCGTGCTCCTCCCGGACTCGAGCGGCGGCGGCGATCAGGACTCCGGTCCCGATCCGGTGCGAGAGACGGCGGCGGCGCTGGGCCGGCTCGGCTGGGCCTTCGGCCCAGTCAGGCGCGCGGGATTTTTTTTAAATAAAATTCCGCCAAAACTAAGAAAAATTCTAGAAAATAAAATAAAATTCTAAAAATGCCAAAATAAATTTTCACCATCTAAATAAAATGGTTAGAACAAGATGAACATTTTCTTAGCCCTAAAATGCAGTTTTGAAAAACATGCATTTTTTTCTAAATTCAAATAAAATAGCCAAAAACTCCGAAATAAAACTTATTTGATTTTTTTATTAAATCCTCATTATTTCTTTATTTTGGGAAAGTCATTTTATTCCCGCTCTCATATTTTAATAATAGAAATAATTGAAGATAAAATAGAATAAATCAAATGATCCTATTTTCAAAATTTGAGAAAACTCAAATATGAAAATAAAGAATTCCCAACTCTCTCCGAGGGTCCTTGAGTTGCGTAAAATTTCTAGGATCAAGCCAAAAGCAATAAAATATGATATGCAATGATGATCTAGTGTATAACATTCCAAATTGAAAATTTGGGATGTTACAAACCTACCCCCCTTAAGATGAATCTCGCCCTCGAGATTCGGGTTGGCTAGAAAATAGGTGAGGGTGGTCCTTTAGCAGACCTTCCTCTCGCTCCTAGGTGGCTTCATCCTCGGTATGGTGGCTCCACTGAACCTTGCAAAACTTGATAACCTTGCTGCGGGTGACTCGGCTGGCATACTCGAGAATCTTGACTGGTTTCTCCTTGTAAGTTAAATCACTATCCAACTGAATCACTTCCAGCGGCACTGTATCTCTTAGCGGTATATCAGCCATTTCTGCGTGGCACTTATTCAACTGGGATACGTGGAACACGTCATGAACTCCTGATAGTCCTTCTGGCAATTCCAACTTGTAAGCAACTTCTACCATACGCTCCAAAACTTTGTATGGTCCCACAAAATGTGGCGCTAACTTTCCCTTAACTCCAAAGTGCTTAACTCCTCGAAGTGGGGACACACGAAGATAAACTCTGTCTCTGACTTCATAAGCTATCTCCTTGCGTTTTGAATCTGCATAGCTCTTCTGCTGGACTGGGCTACCTTGAGCCTATCACAAATCAACTTCACCTTCTGTTCAGACTCCTTAATCAAATCTGGTCCAAACAACTGGTGATCCCCAACTTCATCCGACAACAACGGGGTCCTGCACCTCCTTCCGTACAAGGCTTCAAAAGGGGCCATCTTCAAAATGGATTGATAAATGTTGTTGTAAGAGAACTCGGCATAAGGCAAATTCTCATCCCAACTAGATCCATAATCTAGCGCACAAGCTCTCAGCATATCCTCCAAAATCTGATTGACTCTCTCGGTCTGTCCATCTGTCTGCGGATGAAAGGCTGTACTGAACTCTAGCCTAGTACCCAAAGTTTTGTGCAACTGATTCCAAAACTTTGAGGTAAACTGGGTTCCTCTATCTGATACAATGCTCCTCGGAACTCCATGCAGACATACGATCCCGGTCATGTATATATTGGCCAACTTAGCACTGGTGTAAGTGGTCTTTACTGGGATGAAATGTGCTACCTTCGTCAATCGATCGGCTACAACCCAAATCGAGTCATAGCCTGAGCGAGTCCTGGGCAATCCCGTGATAAAATCCATGCCTAGTTTATCCCACTTCCATTCGGGTATCGGCAATGGCTGTAGCAATCCTGCTGGCTTCTGATGCTCTGCCTTCACTCTCTGACATACATCACAAACTGCTACGTACTCCGCAATACCCTTCTTCATTCCGGTCCACCAGAAAGTGTCCTTAAAATCCAAGTACATCTTGGTAATTCCTAGGTGAATCGAATATGGCGAATCATGGGCCTCTTGCAGAATCAACTTCCTGATATCCGGGTCATTAGGCACGTAAAAGCGGTCTTCAAACCATAAGGTATCATGCTCATCCTCACGAAATCCTTTTGCCTTTCCTTTGCTCATCTTCTCCTTTATAGAGGCAATCTCTTTGTTTGTCTTCTGAGCTTCTCTGATCTTATCCATCAAAGTAGACTAGATGTCCAATGCTGCAACATAGCCTCTCGGAACTATCTCCAAACGTAGCTCACGAATATCCTCGGCTAACTCCTTTGGTAACTCTCCGGTCAAGAGTGTGTTGACATGGCTCTTGCGGCTCAACGCATCGGCTACTACGTTAGCCTTTCCGGGGTGATAATGAAATCTCATATCATAATCTTTGATGATCTCCAACCATCTCCTTTGCCTGAGATTCAACTCCTTCTATGTGAAAATGTACTTCAAACTCTTGTGATCCGTGTACACCTCACAATGATTTCTGATAAGAAAATGTCTCTAGGTCTTCAATGCATGCACTAAGGCCGCTAACTCCAAATCGTGGGTAGCATAATTCAACTCATGGGGCTTAAGTTGTCGTGAGGCATACGAAACAACTCTTCCCTCCTGCATAAGCATTGCTCCAAGTCCTCGACAAGAAGCGTCGCAATACACCTCATAATCCTTGCGCTGATCTGGCAGAATCAACACGGGCGATGTAACCAAACGTTTCTTCAGCTCCTGGAAACTAGCTTCACATTCATCAGTCAATCTAAACTTGGTATCTTTCTTCAACAACTCCGTCATGGGCTTCGCAATCTTCGAGAAATTCTCAATGAACCTCCGGTAATATCCCGCAAGTCCAAGAAAACTCCGGATCTCTCCAACTATTGTTGGTGCTTCCCAGCTTGTCACAGTGACAACTTTGGTGGGGTCTACTGCTATTCCTTCTCCGGATATAACATGTCAGAGGAATCCAACTTCCTTGAGTGCAGGAGGGGGCCGGCCAAGGGGGGTGGCACGCCCAAGGGGGGGAGTCCAACTCCCACCGGGAGTAGGACTCCCCCTTTTCCTATTAAGAGTAGGAGAGGGAAGGAAGAGGAAGGAGGGAGGAAGGAAAGGGGGGGCCGGCCCCCTCCCAATTCGGATTGGGCTTGGGGGGGGCTCCCTTGCTCCTTTCCCCTCCTTTTCACTAAGGCCCAATAAGGCCCATATACCTCCCGGGGGGTTCCGGTAACCTCCCGGTGATCCGGTATTGTCCCAATCTCACCCGAAACCTTTCCGGTGTCCAAATATAGTCGTCCAATATATCGATCTTTACGTCTCGACCATTTCGAGACTCCTCGTCAAGTCCGTGATCATATCTGGGACTCCGAACAACATTCAGTACATCAAAATATATAAACTCATAATGAAACTATCATCATAACATTAAGCGTGTGGACCCTACGGGTTCGAGAACAATGTAGACATGACCGAGACACGTCTCTGATCAATAACCAATAGCGGAACCTGGATGCTCATATTGTCTCCCACATATTCTACGAAGATCTTTATCGGTCAGACCGCATAACAACATACGTTGTTCCCTTTGTCATCGGTATGTTACTTGCCCGAGATTCGATCGTCGGTATCTCAATACCTAGTTCAATCTCGTTACGGGCAAGTCTCTTTACTCATTCTGTAATACATCATCTCACAACTAACTCATTAGTTGAAATGCTTGCAAGGCTTAAGTGATGTGCATTACTGAGAGGGCCCAGAGATACCTCTCCGACAATCGGAGTGACAAATCCTAATCTCGAAATACGCCAACCCAACATGTACCGTTGGAGACACCTGTAGAGCTCCTTCATAATCACCCAGTTACGTTGTGACGTTTGGTAGCACACAAAGTGTTCCTCCGGTAAACGGGAGTTGCATAATCTCATAGTCATAGGAACATGTATAAGTCATGAAGAAAGCAATAGCAATATACTAAACGATCGTGTGCTAAGCTAATGGAATGGGTCATGTCAATCTCATCATTCTCCTAATGATGTGATCCCATTAATCAAATGACAACACATGTCTATGGTTAGGAAACATAACCATCTTTGATCAACAAGCTAGTCAAGTAGAGGCATACTAGTGACACTCTGTTTGTCTATGTATTCACACATGTATTATGTTTTCGGTTAATACAATTCTAGCATGAATAATAAACATTTATCATGATATAAGGAAATAAATAATAACTTTATTATTGCCTCTAGGGCATATTTCCTTCAGTCTCCCACTTGCACTGGAGTCAATAATCTAGATTACACTGTAATGATTCTAGCACCCATGGAGCCTTGGTGCTGCTCATGTTTTGCTCGTGGAAGAGGCTTAGTCAATGGGTGTGCTGCATTCAGATCCGTATGTATCTTGCAAATTTCTATGTATCCCACTTGGACTAAATCCCGAATGGAATTGAAGTGTATCTTGATGTGCTTGGTTCTTTTGTGAAATCTGGATTCCTTTGCCAAAGCAATTGCACCAGTATTGTCACAAAAGATTTTCATTGGACCCGATGCACTAGGTATGACACCTAGATTGGATATGAACTCCTTCATCCAGAATCCTTCGTTTGCTGCTTCCGAAGCAGCTACGTACTCCGCTTCACATGTAGATCCTGCCACAATGCTTTATTAGAACTGCACCAACTGACAGCTCAACTGTTCAATGTAAACACGTATCCGGTTTGCAATTTAGAATCGTCCGGATCAGTGTCAAAGGTTGCATCAACGTAACCATTTACGATGAGCTCTTTGTCACCTCCATAAACGAGAAACATATCCTTAGTCCTTTTCAGGTATTTCAGGATGTTCTTGACCGCTGTCCAGTGATCCACTCCTGGATTACTTTGGTACCTCCCTGCTAAACTTATAGCAAGGCACACATCAGGTCTGGTACACAACATTGCATACATGATAGATCCTATGGCTGAAGCATAGGGAACTTCTTTCATCTTTTCTCTATCTTCTGAAGTGGTCGGGCATTGAGTATTACTCAACTTCACACCATGTAACATAGGCAAGAACCCTTTCTTTGCTTGATCCATTTTGAACTTCTTCAAAACTTTGTCAAGGTATGTGCTTTGTGAAAGTCCAATTAAGCGTCTTGATCTATATCTATAAATCTTAATGCCCAATATGTAAGCAGCTTCACCGAGGTCTTTCATTGAAAAACTTTTATTCAAGTATCCTTTGATGCTATCCAGAAATTCTATATCATTTTCGATCAGCAATATGTCATCTACATATAGTATCAGAAATGCTACAGAGCTCCCACTCACTTTCTTGTAAATACAGGCTTCTCCAAAAGTCTGTATAAACCAAATGCTTTGATCACACTATCAAAGCATTTATTCCAACTCCAAGAGGCTTGCACCAGTCCATAAATGGATCGCTGGAGATTGCACACTTTGTTAGCTCCCTTTGGATCGACAAAACCTTCCGGTTGCATCATATACAATTCTTCTTCCAGAAATCCATTTAGGAATGCAGTTTTGACATCCATCTGCCATATTTCATAATCATAAAATGTGCCAATTACTAACATGATTCGGATAGACTTAAGCATCGCTACGGGTGAGAAGGTCTCATTGTAGTCAACCCCTTGAACTTGTCGAAAACCTTTCGTGACAAGTTGAGCTTTGTAGACAGTAACATTACCATAAGCGTCAGTCTTCTTCTTGAAGATCCATTTATTTTCAATTGCTTGCCAATCATCGGGCAAGTCAACCAAAGTCCACACTTTGTTCTCATACATGGATCCCATCTCAGATTTCATGGCCTCAAGCCATTTTGCGGAATCTGGGCTCACCATCGCTTCTTCGTAGTTCGTAGGTTCATCATGGTCTAGTAACATGACTTCCAGAACAGGATTACCATACCACTCTAGTGTGGATCTTACTCTGGTTGATCTACGAGGTTCAGTAACAACTTGATCTGAAGTTTCATGATCATCATCATTATCTTCCTCACTAATTGGTGTAGGTGTCACAGAAACCTGTTTCTGCGATATACTAGGGAGCAGGTACAGTTACCTCATCAAGTTCTACTTTCCTCCCACTCACTTCTTTCGAGAGAAACTCCTTCTCTAGAAAGTTTCCGAATTTAGCGACAAACGTCTTGCCTTCGGATCTGTGATAGAAGGTGTACCCAACAGTCTCCTTTGGGTATCCTATGAAGACACATTTCTCCGATTTGGGTTTGAGCTTATCAGGTTGAAGCTTTTTTCACATAAGCATCGCAGCCCCAAACTTTCATAAACAACAACTTTGGTTTCTTGCCAAACCACAGTTCATAAGGCGTCGTCCCAACGGATTTTGATGGTGCCCTATTTAACGTGAATGCGGCCGTCTCTAAAGCATAAACCCCAAAATGATAGCGGTAAATCTGTAAGAGACATCATAGATCGCACCATATCTAGTAAAGTACGATTACGACGTTCAGACACACCATTACGCTGTGGTGTTTCGGGTGGCGTTAGTTGCGAAGCTATTCCGCATTGTTTCAAATGTAGACCAAACTCGTAACTCAAATATTCTCCTCCACGATCAGATCGTAGAAACTTTATTTTCTTGTTATGATGATTTTCAACTTCACTCTAAAATTCTTTGATCTTTTCAAATGATTCAGACTTATGCTTCATTAAGTAGATATACCCATATCTGCTCAAATCATATGTGAAGGTGAGAAAATAACGATATCCGCCACGAGCCTCAACATTCATCGGACCACATACATCTGTATGTATGATCTCCAATAAATCAGTTGCTCTCTCCATAGTACCGGAGAACGGTGTTTTAGTCATCTTGCCCATGAGGCACGGTTCACAAGTACCAAGTGATTCATAATCAAGTGGTTCCAAAAGTCCATCAGTATGGAGTTTCTTCAGGCGCTTTACACCGATATGACCTAAACGGTAGTGCCACAGATAAGTTGCACTATCATTATCAACTCTGCATCTTTTGGCTTCAACATTATGAATATGTGTATCACTACAATCGAGATTCAATAAAAATAGACCACTCTTCAAGGGTGCATGACCATAAAAGATATTACTCATATAAATAGAACAACCATTATTCTCTGATTTAAATGAGTAACCGTCTCGCATCAAACAAGATCCAGATATAATGTTCATGCTCAACACTGGCACCAAATAACAATTATTTAGGTCTAAAACTAATCCCGAAGGTAGATGTAGAGGTAGCGTGCCGACCGTGATCACATCGACTTTGGAACCATTTCCCACGCGCATCGTCACCTTGTCCTTAGCTAATCTTCGCTTAATCCATAGTCCCTGTTTCGAGTTGCAAATATTAGCAACAGAACCAGTATCAAATACCCAGGTGCTACTGCGAGCATTAGTAAGGTACACATCAATAACATGTATATCACATATACCTTTGTTCACCTTGCCATCCTTCTTATCCGCCAAATACTTGGGGCAGTTCCGCTTCTAGTGACCAGTCTGCTTGAAGTAGAAGCACTCAGTTTCAGGCTTAGGTCCAGACTTGGGTTTCTTCTCCTGAGCAGCAACTTGTTTGTTGTTCTTCTTGAAGTTTCCCTTCTTCTTCCCTTTGCCCTTTTTCTTGAAACTAGTGGTCTTGTTAACCATCAACACTTGATGCTCCTTTTTGATTTCTACCTCCGCAGCTTTTAGCATCGCGAAGAGCTCAGGAATAGTCTTTTCCATCCCTTGCATATTATAGTTCATCACAAAGCTCTTGTAGCTTGGTGGCAGTGATTGGAGAATTCTGTCAATGACGCTATCATTCGGAAGATTAACTACCAGTTGAATCAAGTGATTATTATACCCAGACATTTTGAGTATATGCTCACTGACAGAACTGTTCTCCTCCATCTTGCAGCTGTAGAACTTATTGGAGACTTCATATCTCTCAATCCGGGCATTTGCTTGAAATATTAACTTCAACTCTTGGAACATCTCATACGCTCCATGACCTTCAAAACGTAGTTGAAGACCCGGTTCTAAGCCGTAAAGCATGGCACACTGAACTATAGAGTAGTCATCAGCTTTGCTCTGCCAGACATTCATAACATCTGGCGTTGCTCCAGCAGCAGGCCTGGCACCCAGTGGAGTGCGGCGAACACTTATCTGGATTTGGCGGCGAGTGCCGCGGACGCGGCCGAACACTTTCGGGGTCTAGATGACCACGAATTGGAAGAACTTTTTTGGTCGCAGTTCCACAATCCAGAGCGCCCACTTTCGGTATCCGATCGTTTGGCCACATGGGCGGAGCTGAACAGGTTATCCGGACTCGCCATGAAGCATGTCTGAGTCATCTATGGCCGAAAGGGCCCGAGCCGAAGAGTTATTTTAGCTTGGTGCAGCAGTTCCTTGGTGTGGTGCCGCATATTGATGCGATGAAGAGGTCAGCGTGCATAGAGGGTGCACAGATGGCTCTTGCATATGTCAAGACATACTGGGCGGAGATGAAGGCCAGTGTTGTTGCATCCCAGGATTCGGACGAAAGTCGAGTACCTGTCGAACGCTATTTTGAGGAAGTTCTGCAGGGTGCTCGTTTAATAGAGACGCGGTGCTCGAAGGATGTTATGTTCGAATAACATGTACTGTTTGTAAAACAATGTTTCGATTGAATATAAAAGCTCTTTTATACTTGTGCTTTCAAGAATTTAGAAGACCTCATGTGCGGCCGTTAATGTATATGTGTATATAACCTGAAAGATGGCAGTTGTTGGCTTCAGCCCCCACGCATATAATGCGGGGGTGTTTGCAGAAGGCGCATTTTCACACTTGATCCAACATCTTGGTCCTATAAAGGAGGTGATAGCGCAGCGAATTAGGCAACCGGGCTATAATGCTTTATCACTTTCACTTAGCCATAGGAGTTTGACAGTGGGGCTACTGAATAGCCCCTAGGGGCACCGCGCTCGCCCGAATTCGGGGCGCGTGTGTGCCTAACCGGGAAATGGCCCTTCGTTAATGCGGAGGAATCCTAAAGATTCCGGCTAGTCATCGAGTGGTTGACCAGTCTCTCGCTATATCATGACAGTCAGTTTTCGGCTTTCTCTACTGAGGTGCTCGCTTGGCCGAACTGGGGCACAATCGCAGTAGTTCTCCTGGTGCTGCCTTAGCCGATAGAGCGGAACGTAAGGCAGCAAAACACAGGAGCCGGGCAAACCCAACATTTGACCAAAGACATGATTCGGAGCTGATGCATATAAGGCCAAACTCGCGACGCCAAACACTCCCTAAGGTATTCGGTCTTTATGAAAACGGGCTGAACAAAAGCCCTTGGTAAGAAGCCCCTGGTGTCCAGGTACGCGCAAAATTCTAGCGTGGCCACATGCCAAGACGCCAGTCTCCTCCTCGGTTATAGCAAAAAACCGGGGGATGTTATCAACAAGAGACAGTAAAAAAGGTTTACACAGGGTCTTAATGTGAAAAGAATCCTTGAAACGGGTCCCTACTGCACGTCTGTGCCTGTGTCTCCATTGTGCCGTATCCTGGATGGGTGTAGCACGGTGTTCGTCTGTAAAAGGGAGGAACTTAGTTGAAAACAATCGTGCGAGAAATCTATGTTAAAATAAACAAAGTATAATACAAAAAACGAATAAAATTGAGCTTTATTGTCTCTTGGTGTAAACGCATGGAGCCCCTTGTACAGGGGTATGTGGCTATTTAAGCCTTTGTATGTTTACGCCAGACTCGTCGAGCCATGTTCGGGGTCTTGAACGACCTGTTTAGGTGCTCTAACTAGTAAGGCTGGTTTAGTGTGCGGCTGCCAAGGCAGCCGCACCCTCGTCCGCGCTCGAGGGACACTCGATATTTCCCTTTAATGAGATCATGCCTCGTGGACCGGGCATTTTGAGTGTAAGGGATGCATAATGAGGTATTGCGGCTAAGCGGGCGAAAGCTTCGTGTCCCAGTAGTGCTTGATAGCTACTTATGAATGGGGCAATGTGGAAGGTTAACTTTTCACTTCGGAAGTTGTCGGGGGAGCCGAACATAACTTCTGAAGAGAGGGAACCCATACAATGGGAATCTGGGCCTGGCGTCACCCCTTGAAAGGAAGTGTTGCCATGGCGAATTATTGCTGCGTATATCCCCATTTTGCGGATTGTGTCCTGATATAGCAGGTTTAGATCACTGCCGCCGTCCATTAGGACTTGTGTAAAGTGGAGTCCGTCAATTATAGGATCTAAGACCAAGGCAGTCCAGCCTGCGTTCCGGATACCTCTAGAGTAATCCTGATGATCGAAGGTGATTGGTTGTAACAACCAGTGGCGGGACTCCTCTGGGACAGGCCGTATGGCGCGTATCTCCATAGGCGCCACTTTGTTTTTCCCTTTTGTCACATGAAGTGAATTTACTGTTTTGACTTCTTGCGAGAACTTCTTTTGTTTTCCGGTGCTCTGCTTGTGGGGTTCGTCTTCATCCTCGCTTGGTATGTCGAGCCCCTAGTGTTCGGCGTTGAGTTTGCCGGATTGCTTGAAGACCCAACAATCTCTGTGGGTGTGGTTTGCAGGCCTCCCGGGAGTACTGTGGATTTGGCATATTTTGTCCAAGATTTTATTAAGGTTAGATAACTCGTCCCTATTATCTTTGGGGCGGCTTTTTCTGATTATGCCGAGAGCTTTTGAATTCGGCGTCAACTGCCGTGCTCCTCGGGCTGTTATCCTTGATCCGGCGCTGTTCCTTGCTACGGCGCGGTTTCCCGTTTCCATCTCTGACTTCGGATGCACTTGGGTCGCTAGTGCTGCTTCTTGCCAACCAACTATCCTCTCCTGCGCAAAAGCGGGTCATGAGGCTTGTTAATGCGGCCATTGTTCTTGGCTTTTCTTGGCCGAGGTGTCTGGCGAGCCATTCATCTCGAACGCTATGTTTGAAAGCTGCTAGGGCTTCGGCGTTCGGACAGTCGACTATCTGATTCTTTTTAGTAAGAAATATGTTCCAGAGTTTCCGGGCTGACTCTCTGGGTTGTTGAGTTATATGACTTAGATCGTCTGCTTCCGGAGGTCGGACATAGGTCCCTTGAAAATTTGCCCGAAAAGCATCCTCGAGCTCTTCCCAACTTCCTATGGTGTTTTCGGGAAGGCTTTTGAGCCAATGCCGGGCTGGCCCTTTGAGCTTGAGGGGTAAGTATTTTATGGCATGGAGGTCATCTCCTCTAGCCATGTGTATGTGGAGGATATAATCCTCAATCCAGACTCCAGGATCTGTTGTTCTGTCGTATGCCTCTAAGTTTACGGGCTTGAATCCCGCTGGAAATTCATGGTCCAGCACCTCGTCGGTGAAACATAGGGGATGTGCGGCACCCCTGTATTTGGGTGTGCCGCGATGTTCGGATATTTGTTGTGTTGCATTGCTTACTAGAGCTTGCTTTCTTGGCACGTAGATAGATCTAGTTGGGCCGTCTTTTTGACGCGAATCCTTGTGCGGATCGCGTGCCAGATCGAGTGCGGTGAACTTTGTCGCTCGATGTCGGTCATGGGGTCGTCTATCCGACCTGGTGGCTTCTTTGTTTTTGACTATGGGGGCTCTAAGGCTTCCTCATCAAATTCCGGTAGTAATTTTCGCTTCGGATAGCTCTTTGTGTGGTGACTGTCGTCGTACTTGTGTGCGGTGTTGAGTACCTTGCCCCATCTGATTCTGAGTGCATCTTCCGCTATTTTGAGCTTTCGCTTCTGCTTTTTCAGGCTACGCGCAGTGGCGACGAGCCTTTGGTGGAGGTTCTTCTTCTCCAGCAACTTGTCTGGTGTGAGGTCGTCCGGACTGTTATCTTCGTCGGGGACGGGTTGTTCGGTTTGTTTATCCGAGTTTCCCTGTTCAGATGGTTGCTCGACGGTATGTTCATCGTCTGCTGGTTCGTCCTGCTCTATGGTTGGGTCTCTGTCGAGGTGGGGTTTGGCGCGGCGCTTACGCCGCCGCTTTGATTGCTTTTCGAGGGAACGATCCCTTGTTGCACCCTTTTGATCCTCGTCGTATTTCTTTTAGGTGTGTCCACCATGTATACATCGTATGACAAGATGGCTTTCCAGTGCCCTATAGGCGCTGGTTCTTGGTCGTCTCCTTCATCGGCATCCATACCGGCGATGTCTTCGGAGTCAAAGTCGAGCATGTTGGTTAAATCATCGATAGTGGCTAAGAAGTGGGTGGTGGGTGGGCTTCGAATTTCTTCGTTGTCCGCATCCCAACCCTGCTGACCATAGTCCGGCCAGGGCTCTCCTGATAAAGAGAGAGACTTTAGTGAATTCAGGATATCGCCAAAGGGCGAGTGTTGAAAGATGTCTGCGGCGGTGAACTCCATGATCGGAGACCAATTGGTTTCGATCGGGAGAGGTGCGGAAGATTCGGAGCCCGGAACGGAGTCTGGCACCTTGGAGTCACGAGCTCCGCGACGGACAAGATTGGTGTTTGGCTCGATCGCCGTAGAGATTGCAGCCCCCGAGGCGTCGTCCAGTCGCCCGTCCTCGATCGGCGCAGTCGGCTCCGAGCTAAGGGTCGGAGCGGACACCTGAGCGGCGCTTTGGGCGTTGTTCGGCGGCAGAGCTAGATCATGCCCCTCGTGACAGTGCGGTGCGCTCGGCTGTGGCTCGAATCCGTCGAAGATCAAGTCTCCGCGGATGTCAGCCGTGTAGTTTAAACTTCCAAATCTGACCTGATGGCCAGGGGCGTAGCTTTCGATCTGCTCCAGATGGCCAAGTGAATTGGCCCGCAATGCAAAGCCGCTGTATACGAAGATCTGTCCGGGGAGAAAAATCTCACCCTAGACTGCGTCGTGGTTGATGATCGAAGAAGCCATCGGTCCTGAAGGTGACGACACAGAGGAACTCTCAATGAAAGCACCAATGTCATTGTCAAAACCGGTGGATCTCGGGTAGGGGGTCCCGAACTGTGCGTCTAGGCGGATGGTAACAGGAGACAAGGGACACGATGTTTTTACCCAGGTTCGGGCCCTCTCGATGGAGGTAAAACCCTACTCCTACTTGATTAATATTGATGATATGGGTTGTCACGCCCAATATGCGACCCTATCCAAAAGGAACTCGAAGGTCCCACCAAGGATAGACCCGCATATTGAAACGCTTTTGCAAGGTGGATATCATTACATCAACATTACATAATAGATGGGGATACATACATAAGGCATACAATGCCACATGAATACAACATCATCTTACAAAAGAGCACCATCCGACTACGGATGAAACACAAACAGAAACTCAAACGACATCCACCCTGCTAGCCCAGGCTGCCGACCTGGAACCTATCCCCTGATCGAAGAAGCAGAAGAAGAACTCAAAGCAAGCAAGCATCGCTCTCGCGTCATGATCATCGTAAAACCTGTACCTGCAACTGTTGTTGTAGTAATCTGTGAGCCACGAGGACTCAGCAATCCCATTACCATGGGTATCCAGACTAACAAAGCTTAATGGGAAAGGAAGGGGTAAAGTGGTGTGGTTGCAGCAGCGGCTAAGCAAGTATGGTGGCTAACATACGCAAATAAGAGCGAGAAGAGAGCAAGCGGAACGGTCGTGAAGCTAGCAATGATAAAGAAGTGATCCTGAACTCCTACTTACGTCAAACAGAACCAAGAAAATGTGTTCACTTCCCGGACTCCGCTGAGAAGAGACCATCACGGCTACACACGCGGTTGATGCGTTTTAATTCGGATCTGGTGTCAAGTTATCTACAACCGGACATTAACAAATTCCCATCTGCCTATAACCGCAGGCACGGCTTTCGAAAGATTATACCCTGCAGGGGTGTCCCAACTTAGCCCATGATAAGCTCTCGCAATCAACAAAGGATATACCTTCTCCCAGGAAGACCCGATCAGACTCGGAATCCCGGTTTACAAGACATTTCGTCAATGGTAAAACAAGACCAGCAAGACCGCCCGCTGTGCCGACAAATCCCGATAGGAGCTGCACATATCTCATTCTGAGGGCACACCGGATGAGCGAGGCGTACAGGAACCGACGTAACCCAAGTTGCCAAGGGATGGCCCCGCACGGTGCTCTAGTTTGGACCAACACTTAGGCAAGCATTGGCCCGGGGGGCTAAAATAAGATGACCCTTGGGTTAATTACTCCCAAGGGAAATATAGGTGATGGTGAGGCAAAAGGTAAAACCAAGGTTGGGCCTTGCTGGAGGAGTTTTATTCAAAGAGAACTGTCAAGGGGGTCCCATAAATCACCCGACCGCGTAAGGAACGCAAAATCCGGGAACATAACACCGGTATGACGGAAACTAGGGCGGAAAGAGTGGAACAAAACACCAGGCATAAGGCCGAGCCTTCCACCCTTTACCAAAATATATAGATGCATTAATAATATAAGAGATATTGTGATATCCCAACATAATCCTGTCCGTCATGGAGCAATCTTCAACTTCACCTGCAACTAACAACGCTATAAGAGGGCTGAGCAAAGCGGTAACATAGCCAAACAACGGTTTTCTAGGAAGGGTGTCAAAGGTTAGAGGTTCATGGCAATTTGGGAGGCTTGATGAGCAAAAGATAGGTAACGCAGCATAGCGATAGAACGAAGCAACTAGCATAGCAATGATAGTAATGAGATCTAGGGTAGCGGTCATCTTGCCTGTAATCCCGCAAGGAAGAAGAACGAGTCCATGAAGAAGATCAAGCGACGAAGACGAACCAAGCGTAGACGAACGAATCCTCACGATCGCAACGAAACGGGAACTATCGAGAAGAAGCACACAACATAGTAAACACACCACACATGAACAAGGCATGATGCACAAACAAGTATGATGCAAGACAAGACTACATGAAGCTACTCATGGCAAGAGATGATGCAAACAAGAGCAACACATCAAGGAAAGTTTAAATGAGGCCGGGAACAACATATAACAATTCCGGTAAGTCCTCATATGCATATTTCGAAATTGGTCCAGATCTGAATAAACCTTATGTTCAAGTTGTTAAACAGCAAGTTAAGATGCACCAAGATGATCTACACGAGATTCTAGTCAAGTTACATATAAAGTTCATTTAGTTCGGAGCTACGGTCTAGAAGATATGAGCAAAACAAGTTAAACATGACATTGATGCAAAATGCATTCAAACCTCAAGCATACACACGAAAACAAGGATGCAACATGATAATATGAAGCTACATGCAATTCTAAGCAAGTTTCATATAGAGCACACTCAAAACGGAGCAACGGTTCAACACACACACACTAAACAAGTTATAGCAACAATCTGTCCAAAACAGCAACTAGGCATATTGCAAGCACCAAAACAATATGCTACAGCACCCCAATATGAAAACAAAAGGCATGGGCATGATGTACAGGTAGAGCTTAACAAAACATGAACACTGAGCTATCTCCAGAAATCACTAGAACATGCTCAAACATACATGGTAAGATTGCAAACAATAACAGTTCAGACTTTGCAGAAAATAACATCAGGTTGCAATGTTTAGAGCTGTCAAAAAACATGTTACAGGAACTTATCATGGCAAACAAAGGCATGGCATGAACCTACTAATTGCGTAGAACAAAAGTCCCTTACTGACCATGAGCCAAAAAGGAAAAGAAAATATGATGGCACCCATGTAAACATAGCAAGTTATAATACAGATTTAAACATGGCAGGAACAACGATAAGTAGGCATGTTGATGAGCTTGTGCAACTCACTACAGAGAAAAACATGGCATGGCAAGGCAACCAACAGTCAGAAGACATATTTATGAAGCTAAGCATGGCAAGAGCAAGTTCATAGGGTGCATGGATCACTAACAACAATCATGGCAACAACTGAACTTAATGTTAACAGGCTGACAGCAACATTATTTAGCAACTTTGGAGCAAGGAAACAACAAGCTACAGCAGGCTATAAATGCAACCAGGGGCATGAATGGATATATCATGACATGTAGAACAAAATACCCTTAGTGAACATCTCCAGATTATGCATAGAATGACTTGTAGAAGCAGGTTTACATAGCATCACGCAATAACAGATTCAGCCTAGCAAAACAGCAACAGCGAGTATCCTACTTAACAACCTCGATTCACTCACCATAAGTCATTGCCTGACAAGATAAGCATAGCATCAGCAAGAAGACATGTTTATGAAACAAACCAAGGCAAGAACAAGTTCATAGCATGCAAGGATCAACTACAACAACCTTGGCAAAATTGAATAACATGTAAACAATCTGCCAGGAAACATTTTGAAGCAAAAGTAGAGCATGAAAATGACATGCTAGACTACACCATAATTGCAACCAGGGGCATGAATGGATAGAGGACAATCATATTTTCAAAACATCCTTACTGAAGTATCTCAAAATATGCATGGATCTCTCTGTAGCATCATGTTTACATGGCATCAAAATAACAGCAGAACAGGGACTAAAATCAGCAACATCACGAAATCTACTTCACATGCTTGTGCTAGTCACCACAGAGATCACAAAAATACATGGCATACACCCCTGTAAAGATGGCATGGCATAGTTCAAAACACATGTAGACATCAACCTCATAGGATGCACACATCAAACATGGCAAAAATGACAAATGAGCATGTTCTGTTAACACACAGCAGACAACATCATGAAGCACTCTTGCAATGATGATTCAGGCATCAAGATGGACTCAAATGAACATGATGCAATGGAATGAAATGAAGTACCCGTTGAGTCGAACAATTTGAAATATTACACGCACGAAACGGAGCTTCGAATGCAGAGATATGATGCGATGAACATGGCATGATAATGTCAAAATATTCGGGGACTTAGTGAAATATTACCCTCCGGAAAAGTCAACCCGGGACGAGGAGATCTCGGGACGGAGCGGATCTGGACACGCGGGAGCGTTTGGTTGGCGGGCCTGGTGGATCTGGTCCCGGTTGGCACGGGCTTCGAGGTTCGCTGGAGAGCTCGCCGGAGTTGGCCGAGGAGAGGTCCGGCGAGGCGGGGACGGGGCGCTCCGGGCGGATCTCGCCGGATCCGGCCCGGGGCGAGGCGTGACGGCGACGGGGAGGCGCGGGGAGGCGGCGCGGCGAGGAGCTCCCGGCTTGGACCGGCGAGGTCGCGCGGCGACGGCGTGCCGGAGCTGCGGCTGGCGGATCTTCGGCCGACGCCGGCAGATGGCGACCGGGGCGGCGGGCGAAGGCGGAGCCGGCCTACGAGGCACGGGTCACCGGCGGAGGCGAAGGCGAGCCCCGGCGGCAGAGGGAGGGCGCGGACGGGCGGCGATCGGCGAGGACGGCGGGGTCGACGGCCGGCAAGGAGGCGGCGGCCGGCGGGGAGGCCGAAGGCGCGGAGGCGGGTGCCTGCGGGCTGTGTGCGGCGGCGGCGGCCGACCGGGCCTGCGTGGGCCCACGATGGGCTCCGCGGGCTGGCGGCGCGGGGCTGGCAGCGGAGGGTGGTGGTGGCGCGCCACGTGGCGGCCTCCGATTGGCGCGAGGAGCGGCGGCGGACATGTCCGGCCGGGGGCGGACATGTCCGGCGCGGAGAGGGGGAGTTTTAGGGTTTCGAGGGAAAAACATCCGCGGATTTGGATGGGGAGGGCATATTTATAGTTTCTGGGAGCTAGGAGAGTCCAAATGAGGAGCGGTTTTCGGCCACACGATCGTGATCGAACGACCGAGAGCATGGAGGGGAGTTAGATGGGTTTTGGGCCACTTTGGAAGGGTGTTGGGCTGCAAAGAGAGAGGGGCTTTTGCAGTTACCCGGTTAACCGTTAGAGTATCAAACGACCTCCAAATGGCACGAAACTTGACAGGCGGTCTACCGGTGCTATACCAAGGCCGCTTGGCAAGACTCGGACCATTCCGAGAAAGTTTAACACCCACTCATGAAAAGAGAGAAGAGGGGGACGCCGGAGGACATAGGAATGCCGGATCGCAAAACGGACAACGGGGAAAAGGCTCGAATGCATGAGACGAACACGTATGCGATGCAATGAAATGCACATGATGACACAATGCGAATGATGACATGATAAAATTCAACACGCAAGCAAATGACATGGCAACATCGGCAAATAGCTGGCAGACACCTGGCGCATCGGATCCGGGGCGTTACAACACTCCTCCACTAACAAGAGATCTCGTCCCGAGATCTTAGGACCGAGACGGAAGGGAAAAGGATGAGGTGAAGCAAGAACTCAAGAGAAGAAGCAAAGAATCAAGAGCACTCGAGAAGAAGAGAGGAACGACGAGAATGACGAGAATCGAAAGCTCACGGAATCAGATAGACTATGAAAACACTCCGTTTAGAACGAAATAGGAAAAGGAATAAGACTGAAAGATTTAGGCAGCACTCTGGCTGAAACATGGAGGAATAGAACATGAACTTCACAAGATGGGATGACACTTGACGAGATGAACAAAGCAATGCCTCCGGATGAATTGAAAGAATTTAATGAAAAGAAACTTAGCAGGAAGGGTTGAACAGAGTTCTTGAGAAAATGAACAACGAAAGAATAAGCTTGATGTGGACTTATGGATAACATCTCAGAAATTATGAGGTGATAACCGACCACAAACGGAAATGATTGGATAACTGAGAAGAACGAAGAAATGCAAAATTCCACTTCAAAGGAATATGGAGAATTAATTGCACTTCGAGACGCGAGAAGAACAGATATTTGAACTCCACCAACAAGATCTTGATGAACTCTGGAAGAATGAATTAAATCATGAAGAACCACCATGAAGAACTCCGGTGACAAAAGGATGATGAGATAGAAATGAAGGATGAAAGAATAATATGAGCCTTGCGATGATTTAGATGGGGGTTCCGATGAAATGGCCTAGGAAATTGAACTCCGAAAAAGAAAAGATGAAAACACTTGGACCTAGAATTTATTCATCAAGAACAAACTCCGAAGAAAAGGATTAATCACTTGGAAGAAATAAGAATAAGATTTATTGTTATGCTTATCCTTCATCAAATTAAATTGATGACCAACAATGGATTTCGCATACTACTTATTCTTCTAGAAAAGGATTGAGAAGTGACATATCACAAACTTGAGAAGGTCTTCATGAACCACCGGTAGGATTGGAACGAACGAATGAATAAAAATGATAATCAAGGAAAAAGAATCTGAAAGAACCACCATTAGAATTAGAAAATGATTGATGAAAGAGCATGAATCACCGGTAAGAATTAGAAGAATCAATACGCAAGAGGGGATTTAGATGCACAAGAACGAGGAGATAATAAGCTGATTAAAGAACACTTGAACGAAACACCAGGATAAATAAAGAATGATAACTGGAATGATGGCCTCCGGTGAAACGAAACGGGAAAACAACTTCTGACATACTCCGGATGGATGAAAAGAATATCTGACAAATGGAATAATTCGCGAGGATAACATGAAGCTAGAACCACAAAACTTCGAGAGAACAGAAAAGATTTAGAGGAAGAAACTCTTCTTCGATCTTCAACTGATGACGAGAAAAACCACCAAAATTATTGAGATACTCCAGGAGAATGAAAAGCAAAGAGGTTGAGCCAACAATGAAAAATGATTTGAAATTGATCTTGGAAAAGATCTGACTGATGAAAATCATACTTACGTCACACTTTTAAAAGAATTTGAGAATGGCTCCGGAATAATTAGAAGAGTCGGGTAAGATTCTGGGAAAAGACCTGTGGGTTAGGGCCCACTGAAGAGCTAACACCGTTGAAAAGGATTGTTGAAAAGATAGATGATGCACCGGAACAATTGAAATATTTGAATGAGGTGACAACCTCGAATTAATTGGAACACAGACGAATCTCCTGAGATGTCTTGAATACTCCGTAAGGATAAACTGGCGAGAAGCAAACGAGCAGGGAAAACACTTGATCCGAGGAAAAGAATATGATCAACCCGAAAATTGGAATTGAATCCACTGGAAAAGAGATGAAGACTGTCAAACAAAAGAGAATTCACCGGTTGAAACAATTTATGAAAGACTGAAGAGGTTCCACACGAATAAAATTGATGCTCGAAATATACT
>NC_041387.1:540811383-540815809 GCF_002162155.2 Triticum dicoccoides | reverse complement strand
GAAATATACTCAGGCTCCGGGAAGAAGAGGGTGGGAGGGCGGGAAAACAAAGGCAACTTGGAAGGGGGGACCGACGAATACCTTGAAGAGAAAATACCGGTTGAAATAATTGAGGAAAGAAAGCAAAGGCTTCACACGATTAGGATGGATACTCGATTACGGGCTTTGGTTCCGAGAAGAAGAAGGGTGGGTGGGTGGGAAAGAAAAAAACTGAGGAATGAACTCAATGATGAAGAGGCTCGAGTCAACTTGACGAGAAATGCACCGGATGAAAAGAGCTGAGAGCCAACGATCGGAAAACCAACTGCGTGATCCTAAAGAAAAAATTTGAAGGGGAAGAGGAGTAATTCAAAACACCTACGTCAAGATTCCTTACCAGAGTGATGAAGGGGCTGAGGAGTAAAAAGAATTTCTACTCTCCGATATAGCTAGACTCCGAAAATGGTTTTCTTCTAGACTCGATAATAGCCAAACTACACGATCAATCAAGGGGGCTCCTAGGGTCGGTCGAGTCTCTGATACCAACTTGTCACGCCCAATATGCGACCCTATCCAAAAGGAACTCGAAGGTCCCACCAAGGATAGACCCGCATATTGAAACGCTTTTGCAAGGTGGATATCATTACATCAACATTACATAATAGATGGGGATACATACATAAGGCATACAATGCCACACGAATACAACATCATCTTACAAAAGAGCACCATCCGACTACGGATGAAACACAAACAAAAACTCAAACGACATCCACCCTGCTAGCCCAGGCTGCCGACCTGGAACCTATCCCCTGATCGAAGAAGCAGAAGAAGAACTCAATGCAAGCAAGCATCGCTCTCGCATCATGATCATCGCAAAACCTGTACCTACAACTGTTGTTGTAGTAATCTGTGAGCCACGAGGACTCAGCAATCCCATTACCATGGGTATCAAGACTAACAAAGCTTAACGGGAAAGGAAGGGGTAAAGTGGTGAGGTTGCAGCAGCGGCTAAGCAAGTATGGTGGCTAACATATGCAAATAAGAGCGAGAAGAGAGCAAGCGGAACGGTCGTGAAGCTAGCAATGATCAAGAAGTGATCCTGAACTCCTACTTACGTCAAACAGAACCCAGAAACCGTGTTCACTTCCCGGACTCCGCCGAGAAGAGACCATCATGGCTACACACGCGGTTGATGCGTTTTAATTCGGATCTGGTGTCAAGTTATCTACAACCAGACATTAACAAATTCCCATATGCCTATAACCGCAGGCACGGCTTTCAAAAGATTATACCCTGGAGGGGTGTCCCAACTTAGCCCATGATAAGCTCTCACGATCAACGAAGGATATACCTTCTCCCAGGAAGACCCGATCAGACTCGGAATCCCGGTTTACAAGACATTTCGACAATGGTAAAACAAGACCAGCAAGACTGCCCGCTGTGCCGACAAATCCCGATATGAGCTGCACATATCTCGTTCTCAGGGCACACCGGATGAGCGAAGCGTACAGGAACCGACGTAACCCAAGTTGCCAAGGGATGGCCCCGCACGGTGCTCTAGTTTGGACCAACACTTAGACAATCATTGACCCGGGGGGCTAAAATAAGATGACCCTTGGGTTAATTACTCCCAAGGGAAATATAGGTGATGGTGAGGCAAAAGGTAAAACCAAGGTTGGGCCTTGCTGGAGGAGTTTTATTCAAAGAGAACTGTCAAGGGGGTCCCATAAATCACCCGACCGCGTAAGGAACGCAAAATCCGGGAACATAACACCGGTATGACGGAAACTAGGGCGGCAAGAGTGGAACAAAACACCAGGCATAAGGCCGAGCCTTCCACCCTTTACCAAAATATATAGATGCATTAATAATATAAGAGATATTGTGATATCCCAACATAATCCTGTCCGTCATGGAGCAATCTTCAACTTCACCTGCAACTAACAACGCTATAAGAGGGCTGAGCAAAGCGGTAACATAGCCAAACAAAGGTTTTCTAGGAAGGGTGTCAAAGGTTAGAGGTTCATGGCAATTTGGGAGGCTTGATGAGCAAAAGATAGGTAACGCAGCATAGCGATAGAACGAAGCAACTAGCATAGCAATGATAGTGATGAGATCCAGGGTAGCGGTCATCTTGCCTGTAATCCCGCAAGGAAGAAGAACAAGTCCATGAAGAAGATGAAGCGACGAAGACGAACCAAGCGTAGACGAACGAATCCTCATGATCGCAACGAAATGGGAACTATCGAGAAGAAGCACACAACATAGTAAACACACCACACATGAACAAGGCATGATGCACAAACAAGTACGATGCAAGACAAGACTACATGAAGCTACTCATGGCAAGAGATGATGCAAACAAGAGCAACACATCAAGGCAAGTTTAAATGAGGCCGGGAACAACATATAACAATTTCGGTAAGTCCTCATATGCATATTTCGAAATTGGTCCAGATCTGAATAAACCTTATGTTCAAGTTGTTAAACAGCAAGTTAAGATGCACCAAGATGATCTACATGAGATTCTAGTCAAGTTACATATAAAGTTCATTTAGTTCGGAGCTACGGTCTAGAAGATATGAGCAAAACAAGTTAAACATGACATTGATGCAAAATGCATTCAAACCTCAAGCATACACACCAAAACAAGGATGCAACATGATAATATGAAGCTACATGCAATTCTAAGCAAGTTTCATATAGAGCACACTCAAAACGGAGCAATGGTTCAACACACACACACTAAACAAGTTATAGCAACAATCTGTCCAAAACAGCAACTAGGCATATTGCAAGCACCAAAACAATATGCTACAGCACCCCAATATGAAAACAAAAGGCATGGGCATGATGTACAGGTAGAGCTTAACAAAACATGAACACTGAGCTATCTCCAGAAATCACTAGAACATGCTCAAACACACATGGTAAGATTGCAAACAATAACAGTCCAGCCCACGGAGCCCATCGCGGGCCCGCACAGGCCCGGTCGGCCGCCGCCGCCGCACGCAGCCCGCAGGCGCCCTCCTCTGCGCCTTCGGCCTCCCCGCCAGCCGCCGCCTCCTCGCCGGCCGTCGACCCCGCCGTCCTCGCCGGTCGCCGCCCGGCCGCGCCCTCCCTCCGCCGCCGGGGCTCGACTTCGCCTCCGCCGGCGCCCCGCGCCTCGTAGGCCGGCTCCGCCTTCGCCCACCGCCCCGGTCGCCATCTGCCGGCGTCGGCCGAAGCTCCGCCGGCCGCAGCTCCGGCGCCCCGCCACCGCGCGACCTCGCCGGTTCGAGCCGGGAGCTCCTCGCCGCGCCGCCTCCCCGCGCCTCCCCGTCGCCGTCACGCCTCGCCCCGGGCCGGATCCGGCGAGATCCGCCTGGAGCGCCCCGTCCCCGCCTCGCCGGAACTCTCCTCGGCCAACTCCGACGAGCTCTCCGGCGAACCTCGTAGCCCGTGCCAACCGGGACCAGATCCACCAGGCCCGCCAACAATCTGCCAGGAAACATTTTGAAGCAAAAGTAGAGCATGAAAATGACATGCTAGACTACTCCATAATTGCAACCAGGGGCCTGAATGGATAGAGGACAATCATATTTTCAAAACATCCTTACTGAAGTATCTCAAAATATGCATGGATCTCTCTATAGCATCATGTTTACAAGGCATCAAAATAACAGCAGAACAGGGACTAAAATCAGCAACATCACGAAACCTAGTTTACATGCTTGTGCTAGTCACCACAGAGATCACAAAAATACATGGCATACACCCCTGTAAAGATGGCATGGCATAGTTCAAAACACATGTAGACATCAACCTCATAGGATGCACACATCAAACATGGCAAAAATGACAAATGAGCATGTTCTGTTAACAGACAGCAGACAACATCATGAAGCACTCTTGCAACGATGATTCAGGCATCAAGATGGACTCAAATGAACATGATGTAATGGAATGAAATGAAGTACCCGTATACGAACAATTTGACATATTACACGCACGAAACGGAGCTTCGGATGCAGAGATATGATGCAATGAACATGGCATGATAATGTCAAAATATTTGAGGACTTAGTGAAATATTACCCTCCGGAAAAGTCAACCCGGGACGAGGAGATCCCGGGACGGAGCGGATCTGGACACGCGGGGGCGTTTGGTTGGCGGGCCTGGTGGATCTGGTCCCGGTTGGCACGGGCTTCGAGGTTCGCCGGAGAGCTCGTCGGAGTTGGCCGAGGAGAGGTCTAGCGAGGCGGGGGCGGGGCGCTCCGGGCGGATCTCGCCTGATCCGGCCCGGGGAGAGGCGTGACGGCGAACGGGAGGCGCGGGGAGGCGGCGCGGCGAGGAGCTCCCGGCTTGGACCGGCGAGGTCGCGCGGCGGCGGGGCGCCGGAGCTATGGCCGGCGGAGCTTCGGCCGATGCCGACAGATGGCGACCGGGCGGCGGGCGAAGGCGG
>NC_041387.1:540783688-540811026 GCF_002162155.2 Triticum dicoccoides | reverse complement strand
GGCAGCGGAGGGTGGCGGCGGCGCGCCACGTGGCGGCCTCCGATTGGCGCGGGGAGCGGTGGCGGACATGTCCGGCCGGGGCCGGACGTGTCCGGCGTGGAGAGGGGGAGTTTTAGGGTTTCGGGGGAAAAACATCCGCGGATTTGGACGGGGAGGGCATATTTATAGTTTCTGGGAGCTAGGACAGTCCAAATGAGGAGCGGTTTTCGGCCACGCGATCGTGATCGAACGACCGAGAGCATGGAGGGGAGTTAGATGGGTTTTCGGCCACTTTGGAAGGGTGTTGGGCTGCAAAGAGAGTGGGGCTTTTGCGGTTACCCGGTTAACCGTTAGAGTATCAAACAACCTCCAAATGGCACGAAACTTGACAGGCGGTCTACCGGTGCTATACCAAGGCCGCTTGGCAAGACTCGGGCCATTCCGAGAAAGTTTAACACCCACTCGTGAAAAGAGAGAAGAGGGGGACGCCGGAGGACATAGGAATGCCAGATCGCAAAACGGACAACGGGGAAAAGGCTCGGATGCATGAGACGAACACGTATGCGATGCAATGCAATGCACATGATGACACAATGCGAATGATGACATGATAAAATGCAACACGCAAGCAAATGACATGGCAACATCGGCGAATAGCTGGCAGACACCTGGCGCATCGGATCCGGGGCGTTACATGGGTAGTACAAGAGTTGATCTACCACGAGATCAGAGAGGCTAAACCCTAGAAGCTAGCCTATGGTATGATTGTTGTTCTCCCTACGGACTAAAACTCTCCGGTTTATATAGACACCGGAGAGGGCTAGGGTTACACAGAGTCGGTTACAATGGGAGGAGATCTACATATCGTATTGCCAAGCTTGCCTTCCACGCCAAGGAAAGTCCCATTCAGACACGGGACGAAGTCTTCAATCTTGTATCTTCATAGTCCGGGAGTCCGGCCAAAGGTCATAGTCCGGCCATCCGGATACCCCCTAATCTAGGACTCCCTCAGGATGCCTTCCGGGGCTTCCCCAAGGTTAGACGCTTGAGTCTCCTCGAATATTTACTTGGGGTGCCTTGGGCATCCCCAAGCTTGAGCTCTTTCCTCTCCTCCTTCTCCTCATATCGAGACCTCCTCGATCTTTGATCACTTCATCCACACAAAACTTAACAGAAAGCTTGGTAAGATACGTTAATACAATAAAGCAAATCACTACTCTAAGTACTATTATAAACCAATTCATATTTTGTTTTTGCATTGTAGCTACTATAATATAACTTTTCCATGGCATATACCACCGATAGAATCGATAGTTTCATCAAAACAAGCAAAACAATGCATCACAAACAAAATCTGTCTTAAACAGGACAGTCTGTAGCAATCTGAACATCTGCCATAATTCTGGTACTCCAAAAATTCTGAAAAATTAGGAAGAAATAAAAAAATTGTATAGCAACAGTAAAAAGTTTCAGAACCTTTTGATGTTCCAGTAAAAAATGAAAATTCATGCGCTACAAGTTTCTGTTTCTGCACCGCACATACCAACAAGCAATCTAATCATCCTAAAGGCAAACCTTGGCACAATAATTTGATGATACAAAGGATTAGTACAAGGGGATAATTATTTTTGTTGAAAAGTTTCTGTAATTGAGATTCACAAAGTTTCCATGGGCATGAACAAAGTTCAAGGAAGGCTCCCCCACTTCAACAATGCTCGTCTCTCTCACTTTCACTTTCCTTTGTGTGAAGTTTTAAGTTCCCCTCTATATTTTTTTAAACTATACAAAAGCAATCAACAGAAATAAAATGACTCCCTAAAACTTCCGGGTTGTCTCCCTGGCAGCGCTTTCTTTAAAGCCATTAAGCTAGGCATAAAGTGCTCAAGTAATGGATCCACCCGGATCCCAAGGTATATCAAAGCCAATTTTAATTAGCAATGATTCAACATTTAGTAGTGATCAGAAAGAAACATATATCAAGCAATGATGAATTAACTCTCTTCCTATGCATCAGCATGTCATACAAGAACAATTCATGCACATCAAGTAAAGGCCAATACATAGCATAAGCAGTTTCTTGCAATTTTATCGTGTTGGAAACATAAAGAGGTGGAGATTTAGTTCCTCTCTCATAATAATTGCAAGTAGGAGCAGCAAGCACATGCATATTAGATTCATCAAAATTATCATGTGCAACGGTAAAAGGCAACCCATCAATATAATCCTTAATAAGAACAAACTTCTCCTATATAGTGTAGTTTGAAGAATTCAAAAAGATAATAGGACTGTCATGTGTGGGTGCAATAGAAACAATTTTATTCTTAATATAAGGAACCATAGCAAGGTCATCTCCATAAGCATAATCCATATTGGCATCATGGCCACAAGCATCAAGTTCATCAAAAAGGGATATTTCAAAAGAATCAACGGGATCATAGCAATTATTATAGCATTCATCCTTCAGTAAGAATGAAGGGAAAATAAACAATGTATGAGTTGAAGAGTTACTCTCATTAGAAGGTGGGCACGGGTAGCAAATCCGATCTTCCTTCTTTTGCCCTTCTCTCTCCTCATCATCTTTTTCATCCAATGAGCTCACAGTTTCATCAATTTCTTCTTCCTTAGACTCCTGCAAAATATTAGTCTCTTTCTTGGACAGCGGAGACTTTCGCAATATATACATCAATATTAGAATCGTATTTGTAATTATCAAAGAAAATATTTAAGGATGGCAAAATTTTAGGTCTATAAACACCATCATCAAAAGCTTCATACTTCAAAAATAAAGATTCAATTTCATAAGCACCCTTAAAAGCAACAAATTCTTCTATTCGTCCCACAGCATAATAATCATATCTACCATTGGCATAAGAAGCCAAGGTTTCATTATCATTAAATTTGCATGAAAAGGGAAGGTGTGGAGCGTTCATCCTAGAGCAACAAGTAAAATCATATCTCTGGCATAAATTCCAAGCATACCAATACAACATATCAATTTGATCCCATAACAATGTCCCTTTTTGTGTCAAGCGATAATCCCTAAAGTATTCATGTTGATCTAACATGTCTCCATTATCATGTTGAATGGGGTTTTCTCAAGATTATCAAAGTAGTGCATAATATTTTTCACATAACGAGCATCGAGGGTTTTAGGAGGTTCCCCATCTCCATGAGTAGCAAGTACAACTAATTTTTTTGGTGTTTCGTGTTCCATATTTGTTGGGGATATAACTACTGAGTATAAACCGCCCAGGAGGGGTTGGGTTGTACTCATAAGGAATCATCTGTATAGAAGCCCATGAAGACAAGGAGTGTGGCGCTTTACTACAAAGACTTAAAGGCCCAGAGCCCAAGGGCGGATTAGGACCCATAGACATAAACCGCCATGAGATATGCAACTTGTATTGTAAGATAGGAAAAGGTAGAAACCGAGCCGAACACATGTATGAGCCGGCCTCGGGATTCTGTAAACCGCCGGGTGTCAATCTGTGTATATAAAGGGACGACCCGGCGGCGGTTCAGGGACAAGAAACAACGACTCGAAAACTAGGCAAAGCGGATCCGCTCCCTGGTTATCGAGACCCCATCAATTCCACCACAACTAGATTGTGGGCTTTTACCTTCACCGCAAGGGGCCGAACCAGTATAAACTCCCCGTGTCCTTTGTCCGGTTTAACCCCTCTAAGCTAACCTAGTCGCGATGGCTCCACGACTAAGTCCTCACACTAGGACATCTGACGTGATAATTCCACGACAGTTGGCGCTCACCATGGGGCAATCGCATGATGGTTTCAAGTTCTTGGAGGGAAAGTTCGAAGGACTCAAAGGATATGCAGTGGGCCAGATGACCAAGAGTCGTCGCGGCAAGCTCTACATCGACGACGCAGGCTAGGGCCCCGACACAGGCTCAATCTAGTACGGGTACCGGGTCCCCTTTGGAGGAATTCATGTCTTCATCGGCAAGATCGGCGAAACAGGCCCTGAGCCGGACATCTGTACCGACCTCGTCGAAATGGCTCAGCGTGCAAGCCCTGCCCGGGTTCAGCCCGCCATGAAGCGTGCGTTCGTAGGATTCATCCATGGTGCCGAATTTTAACCGGTGTCTAATGGTGAGATGGTCGTTTATTCCGATGGCGAGTCATCCACCGGGGAGACCAAGTCATTGTACCAACTGCAGGATGGCCGATTCAGGGGCTGTTCTGATGGTGACAGTATTCCGGACCCCTTTGAACCGCCAAATCGGGTTGCGATCTTCATGGCCGGTATGCAGTCCGCGCTGCACTCCTCAGTTGCGGCGGCAATGATCTCCGGATTGGCAGCCAGGGTAGGAGGCCCCGCGCGCCTGCCGGCTCAAGTCTTGTCCAGTTTACTGGACGCTCTAGCAATGTTGTTGACCACAGAAGTTAATCCGGATAATCGAGACGAGCATAACGCGGAGGTTAGGAAATTGCGAGATCAGATAGCTCAGGCCAAGGAGGAGATGGCTGCTGAGGAAACCAGGATGGCGGAACAGCAGGCTGCTTTGGATGCTCAGGCGCAGAGGGTTCAAGCAGAATCTTACCGCCTCATGCTGGATCAGAACGCCTTGAACGACGTGATGAGAAGGAGGCACCAGTCTCGTCTACCACCGGTTTATGAAGCACGAAATCTTTTTAACACACCAGGAGCAGGAACAAGTAATCCGGCAGCAGTGACCCGGGTTGAAGCGCCTGGGACAGGAGCACCGAATCAGCCACGCGTGATGGACCCGCCTCGACAGAACCATGACCCGCCTCAGTACGAACCGGCACCGCTGGGTCATTTTCCTACCCCCTTGGATAACATGATTGTTCCGGCGTCAAGATTTGCAGCTATTCCAATTGAAGGCAATTCGCCAACAGCAGTTGAGACACGACAGGCCAGAGATCTCCTTCAAATAGCGATGGTTCAGCAGCAGGCTTATTCATATAGCCGGGACAGGATTCATTCTACCCCTCGTCCAAGCCGGAGTTATAGCAGGCCTGTTGAAGAACCGGTTGTGTCAAGCAGCGGACGGAATCATAACCCGCCCCGGAGGCCTAACCCGACAGGAGGGGGAGCCGCTGCCCAGGACGTAGTGGACCAAGGCAGAGCACGTCGAGAAGCCGCATTAGCTACGCAGGATGCGGCGCTTCAGCTTACTCTGGTTCGTGCCACAACTTCAGTGGAACCAGGGGTTGTTTTCAGTTCTTTGGGGGTGTCGTGTCTCACTCCGGTTCTACGCAATGTATGGTTGCCTAAGGATTTCAAGGGTCCTCGTAAGGTGCCCAATTACACTGCTGATTTACCCCCCAAGTCATGGATTGAAAGCTATGAGATGTCAATGGAGATGTTGAATGTAGATGAAGCGGCATGTGCTAAGTACTTCACCATGATGTTGGATGGAACATCTCGCACTTGGCTGAAAAGTTTGCCTGCTAACTCCATTAGGTCATGGGACGAGTTAAAAGCCCGGTTTATAATGATTTCAAAGACACGTGCAAGCAACCCATGTCAATTGTGGATCTGGCCACTTGCGTTCAAGAAGAGAATGAATCGACAACCCATTGGGTGCGCTGGGTTTTGGAGATTTTGCATTCATCGGATTGCATTAATGCCGATTCAGCAGTTATAACGCTAGAGGGAAATTGCCGGTTTAAGCCTCTGAAGTTAAAATTGGGATGACTCAAGTGTCACTACAATGACAGGGAACACTTACGGCAGCTCTGGTTAAGTATGCCGACTCTGATAGTACCAAGGATCCCGAGTCTGACGAGGAAAAGCCGGGGAAGGGAAAGAAGAGCGGCAACACCAAGGGGCAGCAGCATAATCCGGCTGGCCACGGGAACAATGGTAAGCATAGAGCGGTCAATAGCTTGGATTTTGTGGCTAACACCAACGTACAGGGTAATGCTCAGCGTCGTAAGGGTAAACCGCCCCGCATGGTGGAGGATCAGGCATGAATCTGGAGCGCCTGTTAAACCAGCCTTGCCCAAAGCACGGGACGCAAGAGAAGCCAGCTACACACCTCTAGAAGGACTGCTTCATTATGCGAGAATTCAAAAACTTCGATATTTTCCGATACGATCAGGGTCCGTCTGGCGGTTCAGGTCCTGGGTCTCAGGGGCCGGGTTACGGCGGAGGCGGTTCAAGCTCAGGATTCCAAGGTAATCTGGGCAATCAGAACAACCAGGGTGGTTAAAACCAGTAGAATAATCAAGGGAATCAGCAACAGTCGGGTTATCAGAGTCACTTGAAGCAGTTGAATAGTGGGCAGTATCATGTATTCACCACTAGCTTGTGCAAGCGCGATCAGAAGCTTCATAAAAGGGCAGTTAACTCTGTTGAACCGATGGTGCCCCGTTACTTGTGCTGGTCTGAGCAGCCCATTGTATGGAGCAAAGAGGATCATCCACCCGGGTTGATAATCCGGGTCATCTGGCTTTGGTGGTGGCACCTCAGGTTGGAGGTTATAAGTTCACCAAGGTGCTCATGGATGGAGGGAGCAGTATCAACATCCTGTATTATGAAACCTTCCGTCGCATGGGACTGGCGGATAAGAATCTTAAACCATCAAACACTGTTTTTCATGGTGTGGTACTAGGTAAATCGGCGTACCCGGTTGGTAGGATAGCTCTGGAGGTTGTGTTTGGAGATGATCATGATTCCAGGTCAGAAACCTTAACCTTTGAGGTGGTGAAAATCCAGAGCCCATATCATGCCCTGTTTGGACGGCCGGCTTACGCCAGGTTCATGGCAAGGCCATGTTATTTCTACTTAAAGCTCAAAATGTCGGGTCATAAAGGGACCATTACGGTACATGGGAGTCGTAAGATCGCTTTAGATTGCGAAGAGGGTGATGCGGCTTATGTTGAGTCGGTTTGCGCGGCAGAGGAGTTGAAGTTCTACAAGGACAATGTTGACCCGATGGATATGACTTCTCTAAAGAAGCCCACCACAGAGCATGACCCGACCCTGAAGTTTAAATCGGCTGATGAGACTAAGCTGGTTGATTTTGTTCCTGGCGATTCATCCAAGCAGTTTAGTATCAGCACTAACCTGGATCCAAAATAGGAAAGCGCGCTCATCGAGTTCATCCATGAGAAACGGGACATCTTTGTATGGAAACCTTCTAGCATGCCAGGTGTGCCGAGGGAACTCGTTGATCACAATCTCAATATTGATCCCAAGTTTAAACCGATCAAGCAGTTTCTTCGCCGCTTCAATGAAGAAAGGCGCAAGGCTATTGGAGAGGAGGTAGCCCGGCTTTTGGCGGCTGGGTTTGTCATTAAGTTTTTCATCCGGAGTGGTTGGCTAATCCGGTACTGGTGCTTAAGAAGAATGGCACTTGGCGCATATGTGTGGATTACACGGACTTGAACAAGGCTTGTCCGGCCGATCCTTTTGCTCTCCCTCGTATTGATCATATCATTGATGCTACGACGGGTTGTGAGTGTTTGAGTTTCTTGGATGCTTATTCTGGTTATCATCAGATCAAGATGGCAGTTAAGGACCAGGAGAAAATAGCTTTTATAACTCCCTTTGGAGCCTTCTGCTATGTGTCTATGCCTTTTGGGCTCAAGAGTGCCCAGGCAACTTATCAGCGATGTGTGCAGAATTGTCTTCATAATCAAATTGGGCGCAATGTTCATGCTTATGTGGATGATATTGTGGTGAAGTCCAGGAAGAAGGAGACACTGATAGATGACTTGAAGGAAACCTTTGATAATCTTAGGGTTTATAAGATGATGCTTAATCCGGCCAAGTGCGTCCTCGGTGTTCTGGCAGGCAAACTCTTGGGTTTCCTGGTGTCTAACAGGGGCATTAAGGCTAATCCGGGAAAGATCAAGGCTATTACGTCTCTGGCTAAACCAGCGCGTATCAACGATGTTCAATGTCTGGCGTGTCGTATTGCAGCCCTGAGCCAGTTTATTAGCCGGTTGGGAGAGAAGGCGATCCCTCTATATCAGATGATGAAGAAGGCACACAATTTTGTCTGGAGTGATGCTGCTAATGCGGCGTTTGAGGATTTGAAGAAGCAGTTAGCCGAGCCACCTGTCCTTGCTACTCCGATCGATAATGAGCCGTTGTTGTTATATGTGGCTGCCAATGCCCAGGCTGCCAGGGTGGCCATTCTAGTAGAGCGCAAGGAGGCTAGGAAGTAATATCCGGTTCAATGGTCGGTTTTATTATATCAGTGAAGTGTTCATTGAGCCGAAGCAGAGATATCCACATTGGCACAAGCTTGTGTATGGGGTTTTTATGGCAAGCCGAAAGCTTAAGCAGTACTTTCAGGGCCATCCCATCATTGTGGTCAGTTCCGCTCCGTTGGGGGATATCATCCAAAACAGGAAGGCAATTGGCCGGGTTGCTAAGTGGGAGATTGAGCTCGGACCTCACGGGGTGAAATATATGCCTCGAACGGCCATCAAGTCCCAGGCGCTTGTGGACTTCATCAATGAGTGGACGGAGTCACAGCACCGGAGGATAAACCGAATAATACGTACTAGACTATCCACTTCGACAGGTCCAGACAATTGGAGGGCTCGGGGGCTGGAGTTGTCCTTACTTCCCCTCGAGGTGATAAAATTTGTTATGTTCTCTGCTTAATCTTTCCCTGTACTAACAATGCAGCTGAGTACGAGGCCTTGCTCCACGGTCTTCGAGTGGCTAAGGAAATGAACTTAAGCTGAGTACGATGCTTTGGGGACTCTGATTTGGTGGCTCGGCAAGTCCCTGGTACTTGGGATTCTAAGGATCCACTCATGGTGGCTTATCGACGAGAGGTGGATATTGTTGTTGGTCACTTCAAGGGTTACCAGGTTGAGCACATTGATCGGTGCAAAAATGAAGCGGCAGACGCTTTAAGCCGGCTGGGGCCTCAGCATAAACCGGTGCCGCCCAATACCTTTTTGGATGTTTTGCATAATCCGTCGGTCAAGTTACCTACAGAGGAGGATCTGGCTATTCCTGATCCGGAGGCTCAGTTGGTGGCGGCTCTTCATATTATTCCGGATTGGACGGTTCCATATTTGGCATATATGAACCGGGGCGAGTTACCAGAGGATGAAGTTTTGTCCAGACAGATAATCCGGCGATCCAAGTCTATGACTATTCATAATGGCGAGTTACATCACTGCAGTGTCTCGGGGGCGTTTCAGCACTGCGTTTCTCCTGAAGAAGGTCGTGAGATTTTGCGTGAGATCCACGAAGGCGACTGTGGTCACCACGCTGGTTCAAAATCCTTGGTCGCTAAAGCTTTTCATCACGGCTTCTATTGGCTGACGGCTCATGCTAATGCTGAGGACTTGGTGAAAAGGTGTGACGGTTGTCAGAAGTTTTCACGCCGAGCTCATGTTCCGACTCAATAGTTGAGGATGATTCCAATCACTTGGTCGTTTGCTACTTGGGGGCTTGATATGGTAGGGCCTTTTAAGCGGTCCAAAGATAAGAAGACCCACCTTTTGGTGGCTGTTGATAAGTTCACTAAGTGGGTTGAGGCGGAGCTAGTTAGCAAGTGTGATGCAGCCACGACGGTTCAATTCATGAAGAAGGTGATCTTTCGCTTCGGTTTTCCACACAGCATCATAACAGATAATGACACGAACCTCTCCAAAGGCGCTATGGAGGACTTTTGTCAACGAGAGCACATCCGGCTCGATGTGTCATCAGTGGCTCACCCCCAGTCCAATGGTCAAGCTGAGAGAGCTAATCAGGAAATCTTGAAGGGTATCAAGCCCCGACTTATGGTTCCTTTGAAGAGGACGCCGGGTTCTTTGGTGGAAGAGTTGCCTTCTGTATTGTGGAGCATTAACACCACCCCCAATCGATCTACGGGTTATACGCCATTCTTCATGGTTTATGGGGCAGAGGCAGTTCTTCCCAGTGATATTCGCCATGACTCGCCTCGGGTGGCAGCATATGTTGAAGCAGACAATGAGCAAGCACGCCAAGAAGCGCTGGACCTGTTAGATGAAAAACGAGACATGGCGACGACTCATTCGGCGATTTATCAGCAAGATCTGCGGCGTTATCACAGCCGTTGGGTTAAGACCAGAACTTTCCAAGAAGGCGACTTAGTGCTCCGGCTCATCTAGGATCAGACTGATATGCACAAGTTATCCCCACCTTGGGAAGGGCCCTTCGTGGTCAGTAAGAATTTGAACACTGGGTCATACTACCTTATCAATGTTCAAGAGCACAAAGACTCACGCAAATCGGAGGAGGAGACTCGCTGGCCGTGGAATATTGCTCATCTTCGACCTTACTACACCTGAGCCATAGGCTCCTATTATGTACATATTTTGACAATGTATATATTATGATCAATATAATAAACCGACATCCTTGCTAAAGCGGGGCCTCTGCCGTTCTTCTTTAAAGATTTCTTCGTTACATGGGGGCTTCAGCTTACAAAGCGGAGTTCTAGTTATCCATTAATCCAGCTATCACGCCACAACAAAGCTTGGGGGCTTCACACCTAAGGGGCCAAAGAGAGTTTGTGGCCAAGCACAGCTCAAACATAGGCACCCACTGAGCATAGCTCAAAATGTTACGCGGGGGCTCTTTGTGCAAAGCAACAAAGAGTTTTAAAGGACCCTTGTAATAGGCTATCAAGCCAGGCTTGGAAGCTAGGTGTATTCACCTAAAACCCCGGTTTAACCTGCCTTCATCAAGTAAGCCACTCCGTCCAAGTAATCCTGGTATGACCCACCAAACGTTTGACAAGTCAATCTAATGCAGACCCTGAACTTGTCAAAGTTAAAATGACGATTGGTTAATGTGAGGTCTGTCCTAAAAGGCTTTGTAAAATGGTTTAACTCAGTGGCCTGGCAGCCCATGAAAAGCCTCGAATTTGGGCCTGGCGGCCCTTGAAAAGCCTTGACTACAAGTTTTTCATTTGCTTTTATTTGTCAGTCTTTTCTCCTCTGATAAGGTTTTATGATAAACCGGCGTCTATTGACCCGGCCCGACTATAAGTCGTCAATATAACCCGGTGTTTGTTAACCTGGCTTGGCTTTCAACTATAAGTTGTTAGCACACAACCAATTCTAAACGACTATAAGTCGCCAGGATGATCATCCGGTGTTTATTATAACCCGGCATGGCTTCATTACAAACCAGCAAAACATGGTGGGGGTCAGTGCTCCAGATTTGGGTTATCACCCTTACTACAGAAAGTTCGTAGAACCAATGATGTGATTCAACATCACAGGTATGATATATTTCATATTATTCTTAAAAGTACAGCTTTGGTTATAAACCATGGTTTTATATTGGGCATTATGACCCATCTGGTGGTAAACCGCCAGGACATTTTCAAGCTGTTATCTGCAGGAATAGGATTCCATAAAGTTGCTAAGGCACATAAGCAGACATAACATCATCATGACAGATTAAACAGTGTTATGTAGAAGTGCACGATGGCAAACATATCAAAGAAGTTTTTTAACTAGCCTATTACAAGGTTCTTTGATGCCCAAAAGGATAATTGTTTATCACACGGATCGCAGTGTGCAGAAACTAAACCGGCTGCCGGATCATGATTCATCACCGGGCTGACGTGAAGACTGTGGATCATTGTGGGTCGGTTCATCCTCCTCTTCTTCACCCAGCGGCTGGAAGTCAATAGTTGACCAATCGATCCCAGTTAAGGCTTTGAACACAGCTTCATCATTTATAAGGGTGGAAGGTTCAACGTCAGGGGCATAAGTGTGCTTACGGATTGGCGGGATAAGGTCTTGCACATCATAAGTTGGTGCACTAAGCCGCTTGTTGTCGGCATCATAAACCGACTGGTAAAATGACAAATCAGTGTCTTCGGACAGTTTGCTCGCCAATGGACGCATCTCCCTTGTTATGGCCCTGAGTTCATCATTGTCAAACTCTGACCCGTCTTCTTTGATGCTCGGATAACCATCCCCTATGTCAGACAGATCAAGATCAGATATCCATGCCTTGGCCCGAGTCAATACAGTAAGAGTACCGACCCTAGTAGTTGATCTTTTCAATTCCTCAATACAAGCAGGCATCATGGATAATTTTTCCAGTGTCTCCTTGAGCAAAGTTGGGGTGGTTTATTATGTGAAGCTGTGCAAATGACCCGTTGAGCACCGGAATATAACTGCTCTATCGGCATATAAGCAGCCTTCAGCTTTTTACGCATATCCGAGCCAAGATGAGCAATGCGGCTACCAGCAATGGTCAAATATTAGTAAACCGGCAATATCATGGAGGTTGTTATCTAAAATCTTGTGAAGAGGATATTTACCAAAGGCAGCAGTGGTCATAGCATTGACTTGTTGCTTCAAATCGGCCAGTTCTTCCACTACCAGATTAATGGCTGCTTCAGCATCTTCCGCCCGTTTCACCAGAGTTGCTTTTTCAGCATCCCATCCTACCCGCTCCTTCTTGAAGTTTTCCTTCAACTATTCCATGGTTGTTAAGGTGCTGGTCATCTCCTCCTTTGCCTTGGAAGTTTCTACTTGCTGGGACTTGATGTTTTCTTGAAGATCAACAATTTGAGATTCTTTTTTGCTCAGATCAGCCTGGAAGAGACAGTTAATGAGTTGGTAGTGCATGTTTTAAGTCCCAAGCACATAAAAAATTATACACTTGGCACTTGGGGGCTAATGCCTATCGCTTTTTCTCAGCAAAATGGTAAAGTCCCAAGGCTCAATACAAGTATTAATCTTGGCACTTGGGGGCTAATGCCTAATTGTTTAAATAACACAGTTGTGCAATTTTCTAAGATGATAAACCGAAATCTAAAGGTATTCAACAAGAAGGGTAAGCCTTACGACAGGAAGTCCTGGATCATCTTGAAGAGATAAACCGGCCCTTGGGGGCTACACAGGTGAAGTTGATTTATTATTCTATAAAGTCCCGGATCATCTTGAAGAGATAAACCGGCCCTTGGGGGCTACACAGGTGAAGTTGATTTATTATTCTATAAAGTCCCGGATCATCTTGAAGAGATAAACCGGCCCTTGGGGGCTACTGGAGTTGAGATTATCAATAAATCAGAAGGAAGGGATATTTTTGAACAGAAATTACCTCATAGCACTCCTTCATCAGGCCTACTAAACTGGCTTCATAGTCACGGCTTGTATACATGCGATTTAAGTATCCAGAATGCAACTCTTGAGCGTCGAGGTGGGCATAGCTTGATAAATCAGTTTTCCACTTTCCTTTGTCTAGAGCATTTTTTCCCTCTTTGGCACCGTGTTTGGATAAAGCGACAGGATGGCCATGGGAGGTATGACCAGTGCCAGTAATGACAACATCAGTAGTAGCACCTTTGGCCGAGCTTGGTGGATCATCAGCACCTTTGGTCGGGCTTGGTGGATCATCAGCACCTTTGGCCGGGCTTGGCGGATCAGCAGCATGATTCATTGGATCAACATCCATGTGTTCAGCTTCAGTTGCTTGATCCGGCATCGGCGGGTCGTCTGGAATATTGTCCACATCTGGACTTGACGGTTCAGGAGTTCTTTCCGGTTCATTACGACTGGGATCTTTAGCTGGTGGGTTCACCTTCGCTCTCTTCCTGGCTCTAGCTTTGGCCCTGGAAAGATAATAAGTATGCATCAGAACAAAGTAAAGGTTAAAATATAAAGGTATGACGGATTAGCAAAATCTTCTCACCCGGGAACTGTTTTAAGAACTGGAAGTTTCGTTCCTGTTGAATCGCCAGAAGATGAATGGGAGGTTCCCTGATAATTTGAGTCAGATGGATTAAGAGGATATCGGAAATAACCCTCCTTGGGGCAAGGTATAGCAGAAGTATAAGAGACCTCTGGACGGCGTTTTCGAACCGGGGTGTCCGATAAACCGGAGGAGGTAACCACTTGGTCGCTATGCCGGGTTGTGCGGCGAGCTTCATGCTGATGTGTCTTCAAAGAAAAGTGTGGATCCAAATAAGCGAGAGGGTGTGAATATTTTACTTTCCGGATTGTTTGACGTATTTTTGGTGTTGGTACAGGATCTGAGTCGGAAGAAAGAATAGTTACCTCTACGTCACCAGCGCGACTGGCTTCCGCATCATCCTGATAATAATCATTGTCAATGAGATGTATGAAAAAAGAACCAAGAGAGTCAAGTTCTACCTCTGACTCCAGGTCATCAAGTTCTTCATCATTGGGCAGGTCAGAGGCCTCGGTGGTTTTCTTCTTTGCTGGCTTCTTTGTAACCTTGGTCTTGACGCGAGGTGCTCTCGCCGATTTATCCTGCGGCTTCGTCGGTTTATCATGTGATTTCCTCTTCCAGAATAGCTCATCACCCTGCGCATATGAACAACACGTTATAAAGGAATGTTTAAGAAGGGATGGATTAAGGCAAAAATAAAGGCAATTCTTATAGATGGCGGTTTGTTGGAAGCATAGAAGGGACTAAGCCCTACTCTCCTACATGCCGTCACCGGCTCATCAAGCATTTTCTTGACAGCTTCAGTGACTTCATCATCAGAGAGCTGGATGTCAGTACGATGCTGAGGGTCTTTCAGATCCCCTGTGTATTCACACATTAAACCGGGGCGCCGGCTTAAAGGCAGAACGCTCCAAGAAACCCAACATCGAACGAAATCAATGATTGTCAGATCATTTGCAACAAAAGCTCTAAGTTTTGATAGCCGAGGGGCGTATTTTGATCATTCCTTGGTGGTTAATCATTGAGGAAGTGGATGAGTTTTTGTAAGCCGGTACGCACGATAACCCGGCAGAGGATTTTCATCGTCCGGAGCTGTATTGCGGCAGTAAAACCAAGTCTGATTCCAGTCTTTGGGGTGGCTATGATGTTTGGCGTGAGGAAAGTCAACATCCTTTCTCTTATGGATTGAAACGCCGCCAAGTTCAATGTTAGGCCCGTCCGTAAATTCAGTACGGCGGTGTAAGTGGAAGAAGTCCAGGAATAGCTCCACAGTGGGTTCCTCTTGCAGATAGACTTCACAAAAAACTTGAAAAATGCAAATATTGGACACGGAGTTCGGTCCAATATCTTGAGGGCGGATATGGAAGCTAGCAAGCACATCACAGAAGAATTTGGATCCAGGAGGACTAAACTCTCGGTTTAAATGATCAGTAAACACAATCACTTCTCCATTCTGGGGCTCAGGAGGATTTTCTTGACCGGGGACCCTCCAGTGGATGGTTTCTTGGCTCGCCAAAGCACCAGTTAACACATACCCAGTCAGTTGCTCTTCAGTAACCCGGGAAGGGACACAATTGCAAGCATAGAACTGTTTGGCCATTTTGATGACAAGCTGGAAAAGAGGATCAAAGTCGATTCAGGATTTATGATTGATATGCATAAAACGGCATCAGGTCGGGGGAAGGAGATATCGAAACATATGTACAGGATAAACTGGATTCTGATATTGAGGATGAGTTGGCAGTTTAAGAGAGGGCTAATGGTACCTGGCGGATTATCATTTTCTAAAGGTTAAACCGCCTACAATGGTGTGGAAGTTATAGATCTGGAAAAATTCTTAAGTGTTGCGTAAACGGGTTTCACAGGTTGGAATTATAATTTTGGATCTACCATAGTTCTAAAAAGGAGAAAATTCCAAAGCCCTAAAAGGTGACCGCGGAACAGCTAAAAACCAGATGGGACCTGTCTACTGAAGAAGGGATGCTATGATGAGGAAAAATGGACTATAGCTACAGCCGTGCAGGGAGAATATCAAGTTTTATCAAGTTCTAAATGTGGCAGCAAGGTACAAGTGAAGAACAATGACGAACGCCAACGAACATCGAAGAATGCTGAAACCCTAGCAGTAGATCTGGGGAAGAGGGAAAGAAAACTTACAGAGGTTGAAGGAGTAGCGGAGAGGCGTCGCGTTTCTCTGATCAAATCAGGTTGATGCAGCGGCCGTTGTTTGGGCAAAGACGAAGGTCGACGGCGGCGGCTGCGCTCAAGCTCTGAGGCGATGCGAGGTGGAAGAAAGACGAAGAGGCAAGGGGAAAAGAAAAGGACCCTCAGCCCTATTTATAAGGCGAAGGGATAAGTGGCAGGCGCGGGAATCAAGGAACCCAAAAAATGGATGTGATACAGTTGTCGCCTCGGTCTTTGGAGGTTCATTAATAAAAGGGAAGTATTTACAGGTTTTAATAGGCAGATAACGTCATGGCGTTTTATTATGATATCGGAAGATGACGTCACGGTGGTTTACAAGTTCACGTGAAAATGATGTCATGGCGGTTTACAAGGTTAACACGAAGATGTTCAAGATGGAATTTTTCTAAGTTGAAGATTGACATGAACAAGTTCAAATCAATCTGGGGCCTAATGTTGGGGCCGGGTTATACTCATAAGGAATCATCTGTATAGAAGCCCGTGAAGACAAGGAGTGTGGCGCTTTATTACAGAGACTTAAAGGCCCAGAGCCCAAGGGCGGATTAGGGCCCATATACATAAACCGCCATGAGATATGTAACTTGTATTGTGAGATAGGAAAAGGTAGAAACCGAGCCGGACACATGTATGAGCCGGCCTCGGGATTCTGTAAACCACCGGGCATCAACCTGTGTATATAAAGGGACGACCCGGCGGCGGTTCTGGGACAAGAAACAACGACTCGAAAACTAGGCAAAGCGGATTTGCTCCCTGGTTATCGAGACCCCATCAATTCCACCACAACTGGATCGTAGGCTTTTACCTTCATCGCAAGGGGCCGGACCAGTATAAACTCCACGTGTCCTTTGTCCGATTTAACCCCTCTAAGCTAACCTAGTTGCGATGGCTCCATGACTAAGTCCTCACACTAGGACATCTGACGTGATAATTCCACGACAATATCCATAACTAAAGATAGAGAACAACTTAGAATAGAAAATAAAAACTACTCAGTGATAAAGCAAACAAGCACACACAAGAATATTCACCCCACGCTATTGCTCCCCGGGAATGGCGTCAGAAAAAGGTCTTGATAACCCACAAGTATAGGGGATCATTTGTAGCCTTCTTTGATAAATAAGAGTGTCGAACCCAACAAGGAGCTAAAGGTAGAATAAATATTCCCTCAAGTTCTATCGACCATCGATACAACTCTACGCACACTTAACGTTTGCTTTACCTAAAACAAGTATGAAACTATTTTGCAAGAATAAAACTGTGAGTACTTTGCGGGAATAAAACTATGAATAAATTGCAAGGTAATAAAAGTGGATAGCTTTTGTCAACAAGAAAGTCATTTGTCCCTAGGCAATCGATAACAAGTATCGGTAATCATTCTTGTAATTTTTATATGAGGGAGAGGCATGAGCTAACATACTTTCTCTACTTGGATCATATGCACTTATAATTGGACCCCTGGCAAGCATTCGCCAACTACTAAAGATCATTAAGGTCGTGAAACCCAACCATAGCATTAAGTATCAAGTCCTCTTTATCCCATACGTAGCAACCCACCTACTCGGGTTTAAGCTTCTGTCACTCTCGCAACCCACCATAAGCAAATCATGAACGTATAGCAACAACCTACAGCAGGGATCCCTCACATTTGTGTGACACGGAGGGCACCGTAGGACAACACCATAAATAAAATATACAATCATTCAACCAAGATCACGATTAACCCATAGGGCAAAATGGATCTACTAAAACATCATAGGATAGCCAAATATCATTGGGAAATAATATATGGAGTTGAGCACCATGTTTAAGAAGAGATTACAATAGAGATAAGGGGTGTTACACCGCTGCATAGAGGGTGAGAGAGTTCATGTTGACGGTAGCAAGATTGTTGATGTAGATCACTGTCACGATCCTTGCCCCGGCGGCACTCCGGTGCCACCGGGAGAGAGAGCCCCCCTCCTTCTTCTTCTTCTTTGGCCTCCCCTCTAGATGGGAGGAGAGTTCCCCCTCTGGTCCATGGCCTTCCATGATGACGAAGGGGTGGGAGCCCCTCCGAGATTGGATCTCCCTCTCTGTTCTCTTCTGTTTCGCGTTCCCCAGATCTAGCCCTTCACCATTTCTTAAATTCCAGGAGATCCGTAACTCCGATTGCGCTGAAACTTTACATGATTTCTTTCCATAAATTATATTTCTTGCGCCAGAAGAAGAGCCCCAACCACCTTACGAGGAGGTCATAAAACACCCGGGCGCACTTGGCACCCCTGGCGTGCCCTGGTGTATCTTGGGGGTTGCGGGCGCCCGTTTGCGTTGATTCCACCTCCCAAAAATCACATATATTCCAAAATAATTCTCCATAAATTTTTATCGCGTTTGAACTTGTTTGATATGGATTTTCTGCAAAACAAAAAACATACAACAAATAGGAGCTGGCATTGGGCACTGATCAATAGGTTAGTCCAAATAAATCATATAAAATGTTGCCAAAAGTGTATAAAAGTTGTATAATATTGGCATGAAACAATCAAAAATTGTAGATACGACGGAGACGTATCACTCAACTGATAATACTTGCAAATATTCTTTGGCTCCCCTTGTGTCGAATCAATAAATTTGGGTTGAATACTCTACCCTCGAAAATTGTTGTGATCCCTATACTTGTGGGTTATCAAGGGAGTATTTTGTATCATTTTTTGGGACTAATCTATTAACCTAGTTGTTGGGAACGTAGCATGCAATTTCAAAAAAATTCCTACGCTCATGCAAGATCTATCTAGGAGATGCATAGCAGCGAGAGGGGGAGAGTGTGTCCACGTACCCTCGTAGACCGAAAGTGGAAGCGTTAACTTAACGCGGTTGATGTAGTCGAGCGTCTTCTCGAATCAAACGATCAAGTACCGAATGTACAGCACCTCCAAGTTTTGCACACTTTTCAGCTTGATGATGTCCCTCAAACTCTTGATCCAGCAGAGTGTCGATGGAGTTGATGAGTTCCTTCAGCACGACGGCGTGATGACGGTGTTGGTGATGTGATCCGCACAGGACTTTGCCTAAGCACTACGATGATACTATCGAAGGAGTAAACGGTGGAGGGAGGAACCGCACATGGCTAAGACAGTTGTTTGATGTGCCTTTGGGGTGCCCTTGCCCACGTATATAAAGAAGGGGGGAGAGAGGCCAGCGGCCAGGAGGGGCGCACCATGGGGGGAGTCCTACTTGGACTCCTAGTCCAAGTAGGATTCCATCCCCCCTTTCCTTTCTCCACCGATAGGAAGGAGAGGGAGAGGGAAAGGGAAGGGGGGCGCCGCCCCCTCCTCCTTATCCTATTCGGACTCCCTAGGAGGGGGGCGCGCGGCCACCCCTCGCGGGCTTCCCTCTCTCTCCCTTTAGGCCCATGTTGGCCCAAAACTTCCCCGGGGGGTTCCGGTAACCCCTCGGTACTCCGGAAAAATATCCGAATCACTCAGAACCATTCCGATGTTCAAATATAGCCTTCCAATATATGAATATTTACCTCTCGACCATTTCGATACTCCTCTTCATGTTCGTAATCTCATCCGGGACTCCGAACAAACTTCGGTCACCAAAACACATAACTCATAATACAAATCATCATCGAACGTTAAGCGTGCGGACCCTACGGGTTCAAGAACTATGTAGACATGATCGAGACACATCTCTGATCAATAACCAATAGCAGAACCTGGAAGCTCATATTGGTTCCTACATATTCTACGAAGATCTTTATCGGTAAAACCGCATACGTTATTCCCTTTGTCGTCGATATGTTACTTGCCCGAGATTCGATCGTCGGTATCTTCATACCTAGTTCAATCTTGTTATCGGTAAGTCTCTTTACTCGTTCCATAATGCATCATCCTGTAACTAACTCATTAGTTACATTGCTTGCAAGGTTTATAGTGATGAGCATTACCGAGAGGGCCCAGAGATACCTCTCCGATACACAGAATGACAAATCTTAATCTCGATCTATGCCAAATCAACAAACACCTTTGGTGACACCTATAGAGCATCTTTATAATCACCCAGTTACGTTGTGATGTTTGATAGCACACAAGGTGTTCCTCCGGTATTCGGGAGTTGCATAATCTCATAGTCAGAGGAACATGTATAAGTCATGAAGAAAGCAATAAAAATAAAACTTATCGATCATTATGCTAAGCTAACGGATGGGTCTTGTCCATCGCATCATTCACTAATGGTGTGATCTCGTTCATCAAATGACAACACATGTCTATGGTCAGGAAACAAAACCATCTTTGATTAACGAGCTAGTCAAGTAGAGGCATACTAGGGACACTTTGTTTTGTCTATGTATCCACACATGTATCAAGTTTTCTGTTAATACAATTGTAGCATGAATAAAAACATTTATCATGATATAAGGAAATATAAAATAACAACTTTATTATTGCCTCTAGGGCATATTTCCTTCAGTCTCCCACTTGCACTTGAGTCAATAATTTAGTTCACATCTCCATGTGATTTAATATCAATAGTTCACATCTGTATGTGATTAATACCCATAGTTCACATCGCCATGTGACTAATAACCAAAGGGTTTACTAGAGTCAATAATCTAGTAACATCACTATGTGATTAACACCCAGAGGGTACTAAGGTGTGATCATGTTTTGCTTGTGAGAGAAGTTTAGTCTATGGGTCTGCCATATTCAGAGCCTATGTATTTTGCAAATTTTCTATATCTACAATGCTCTGCATGGAGCTACTCTAGCTAATTGCTCCCACTTTCAATATGTATCCAGATTGAGACTCAAAGTCATCCGGATTTGTGTAAAAGCTTGCATCAACATAACTCTATGAAGAACTCTTTTTCACCTCCATAACCAAGAAATATTTCCTTAGTCCTCTTAGAACTAAGGATAACTTTGACTATTGTCCAATGATCCACTCCTGGATCACTATCGTACTCCCTTGACAAACTTATGATAAGGTACACAATAGGCCTGGTACACAACATAGCATACTTTATAGAACCTATGGTCGAGGCATAGTGAATGACTTTCGTTCTCTTTCTACTTTCTGCTGTGGTCGGGTTTTGAGTTTTATTCAACTTTACACCGTCCAACACAGGTAAGAATTCCTTATTTGACTTGTTCCATTTTGAACTACTTCAAAATCTTGTCAAGGTATGTACTCATTGAAAAATCTTATCAAGCGTCTTGTCTATCTCTATAGATCTTGATGCCCAATATGTAAGAAGCTTTACTGAGGTTTTTCTTTGAAAAACTCCTTTCAAACTTTCCTTTATGCTTTCCAGAAAATTTTACATCATTCTCGATCAACAATATGTCATTCACATATACTTATCAGAAAGGTTGTAGTGCTCCCACTCACTTTCTTGTAAATACAGGCTTCACCGCAAGTCTGTATAAAACTATATGCTTTGATCAACTTATCAAAGCGTATATTCCAACTCCGAGATGCTCGCACCAGTCCATAAATGGATCTATGGAGCTTGCACACTTTGTTAGCACCTTTAGGATCGACAAAACCTTCTGGTTGCATCATATACAACTCTTCTTAGAGATATCCATTTAAGGAATGCAGTTTTGACATCCATTTGCTAGATTTCACAAAATGTGGCAATTGCTAACATGATTCGGACGGACTTAAGCATCGCTATGGTTGAGAAAGCCTCATCATAGTCAACCCCTTGAACTTGTCAAAAAACCTTTTTGTGACAAGTCGAGCTTTATAGATAGTAACATTACCATGAGCGTCAGTCTTCTTCTTGAAGATCCATTTATTCTCTATGGTTTGCCGATCATCGGGAAAATCCACCAAAGTCCACACTTTGTTCTCATACATGGATCCTATCTCAGATTTCATGGCCTCAAGCCATTTATCAGAATCTGGGCTCATCATAGCTTCTTCATAGTTTGTAGGTTCATCATGGTCAAGTAACATGACCTCCAGAACAGGATTACTGTACCACTCTGGTGCGGATCATGCTCTGCCAGACCTACGAGGTTCTGTAGCAACTTGATCTGTAGTTTCATTATCTTTATCATTAGCTTCCTCTCTAGTTGGTGTAGGCATCATGGGAACAGATTTCTTGGATGAGCTACTTTCCAAATTGAGAGCAGGTACAATTACCTCATCAAGTTCTACTTTCCTCCCACTCACTTCTTTCGAGAAAATCTCCTTCTCTAGAAAGGTTTCGTTCTTAGCAACAAAAATCTCACCTTCGGGGTTGTGGTAGATGGTGTACCCAATTGTATATTTAGGGTAACCTATGAAGACACATTTCTCCGATTTGGGTTCGAGCTTATCGGGCTGAAGCCTTTTGACATAAGCATCGCATCCCCAAACTTTAAGAAACGACAACTTAGGTTTGTTGCAACCACAGTTCAAACGATGTCGTCTCAACGGATTTTGACGGTGTCCTATTTAACGTGAATGCAGTTGTCTCTAATGCATAACACCAGAACGATAGTGGTAAATTGGTAAGATTCATCATAGATCGCACCATATCTAATAAAGTGCGGCTACAACGTTCGGACACACCATTACGCTGTGGTGTTCCAGGTGGCGTGAGCTGTGAAACTATTCCACATTGTTTTAACTGAAGGCCAAACTCGTAACTCAAATATTCACCTCCATGATCAGATCGTAGAAATTTTATTTTCTTATTACGATGATTCCCCACTTCACTCTAAAATTCTTTGAACTTTTCAAATGTTTCAGACTTGTGTTTCATTAAGTAGATATACCCATATCTGCTCAAATCATTTGTGAAGGTCAGAAAATAACTATAGCCGCCACGAGCTTCAACACTCATCGGACCACATACATTGGTATGTATTATTTCCAATAAGTCATTAGCTCGTTCCATTGTTCCAGAAAACGGAGTTTTAGTCATCTTGCCCATAAGGCATGGTTCGCAAGTATCAAATGATTCATAATCAAGTGATTCCAAAAGCCCATCAGCATGGAGTTTCTTCATGTGCTTTACACCAATATGACCTAAACGACAATGCCATAGATATGTTGCACTATCGTTATCAACTTTTGCATCTTTTGGCATCAATATTATGAATATGTGTATTACTACGATCGAGATTCAATAAACCATTAATATTGGGTGTATGACCATAGAAGGTTTTATTCATGTAAACAGAATAACAAGTATTCTCTATCTTAAATGAATAACCATATTGCAATAAACATGATCTAATCATATTCATGCTCAACGCAAACACCAAATAACATTTATTTAGGTTCAACACTAATCCGGAAAGTATAGGGAGTGTGCGATGATGATCATATCATTCTTGGAACCACTTCCAACACACATCATCACTTAACCCTCAACTAGTCTCTATTTATTCCGCAACTCATGTTTTGAGTACCAGTCTTAGCAACCAACAAAGTATCAAATACCAAGGGGTTACTACGAGCACTAGTAAGGTACACATCAATAACATGTATATCAAATTTACCTTTGTTCACTTTGCCATCCTTCTTATCCACCAAATATTTGGGGTAGTTCCGCTTCCAGTGACCATTTCCTTTGCAGTAGAAGCACTCAGTTTTAGGCTTAGGTCCATCTTTGGGCTTCTTCACGGGAGTGACAACTTGCCTGCCATTCTTCTTGAAGTTCCCTTTCTTTCCCTTTGCCCTTTTCCTGAAACTAGTGATCTTTTTCAATCATAAACACTTGATGCTTTTTCTTGATTTCTAGCTTCGTCGATTTCAGCATCACGAAGAGCTCAGGAATCGCTTTCGTCATCCCTTGCATATTATAGTTCATCACGAAGTTCTAGTAACTTGGTGATAGTGACTAGAGAACTCTGTCAATCACTATCTTATCTGGAAGATTAACTCCCACTTGATTCAAGCGATTGTATTACCCAGACATTCTGAGCACATGCTCACTAGATGAGCTATTCTCCTCCATCTTTTAGGTGAAGTACTTGTATGAGGTCTCATACCTCTCAACACGGGAATGAGTCTGAAATACCAATTTCAGCTCTTGGAACATCTCATATGCTCCGTGGCATTCAAAACATTTTCTAAGTCCCGGTTCTAAGCCATAAAGCATGGTGCACTAAACTATCGAGTAGTCATCATATTGAGCTAGCCAAACGTTCATAACGTCTACATCTGCTCCTGCAATAGGTCTGTCACCTAGTGGTGCATCAAGGACATAATTCTTCTGTGCAACAATGAGGATAAACCTCAGATGACGGACCCCGTCCGCATCATTGCTACTATCATCTTTCAACTTAGCTTTCTCTAGGAACGCATTAAAATTCAAGGGAACGGTAGCACGGGCCATTGATCTACAATAACATAGATATGCAAAAAACTATCAGGATTAAGTTCATGATAAATTAAAGTTCAATTAATCATATTACTAAAAAACTCCCACTTAGATAGACATCCCTCTAGTCATCTAAATGATCACGTGATCCATATCAACTAAACCATGTCCGATCATCACGTGAGATGGAGTAATTTTCAATGGTGAACATCTCTATGTTGATCATATCTACTATATGATTCACATTCGACCTTTCGGTCTCAGTGTTCCGAGGCCATATCTGCATACGCTAGGCTCGTCAAGTTTAACTTGAGTATTCTGCACGTGCAAAACTGGCTTGCACCTGTTGTATGTGAACGTAGAGCTTATCACACCCGATCATCATGTGGTGTCTTGGCACGATGAACTGTTGCAATGGTGCATACTTCAGGGAGAACACTTATACCTTGAAATTTAGTGAGGGATCATCTTATAATGCTACCGTCATACTAAGAAAAACAAGATGCATAAAAAGATAAACATCACATGCAATCAAAATATGTGACATGATATGGCCATCATCATCTTGTGCCTTTGATATCCATCTCTGAAGCACCGTCATGATCTCCATTGTCACTGGCTTGACACCTTGATCTCCATCGTAGCATCGTTGTCGTCTCGCCAACTATTGCTTCTACGACTATCGCTACCGCATAGTGATAAAGTAAGGCAATTACATGGCGATTGCATATCATACAATAAAGCGACAACCATATGACTCCTGACTGTTGCCAATAATTTTGTTACAAAACATCATCATCTCATACAACAATTTATATCGCATCATGTCTTGACCATATCACATCACAACAAGCCCTGCAAAAACAAGTTAGACGTCCTCTACTTTGTTGTTACAAAATTTTACGTGGCTGCTACGGGCTTCTAGCAAGAACCGTTCTTGCCTATGCATCAAAACCACAATGATTTTTCATCAAGTGTGTTGTTTTAACCTTCAACAAGGACCGACCATTGTCAAACTCGATTCGACTAAAGTTGGAGAAACATACACCCGCCATCCACCTGTGTGCAAAGCACGTCGGTAGAACTGGTCTCATGAACGTGGCCATGTAATGTTGGTCCGGGCCGCTTCATCCAACAATACCGTCGAATCAAAGTAAGACGTTGGTGGTAAGCAGTATGACTATTATCGCCCACAACTCTTTGTGTTCTACTCGTGCATATCATCTACGCATAAACCTGGCTCGGATGCCCACTGTTGGGGAACGTAGCATGAAATTTCAAAAAAAATCCTACGCTCACGCAAGATCTATATAGGAGATGCATAGCAATGAGAGGGGGAGAGTGTGTCCACGTACCCTCGTAGACCGAAAGCGGAAGCGTTAACTTAATGCGCTTGATGTAGTCGAATGTCTTCTTGAATCAACCGATCAAGTACCAAACGTACGACACCTCTGAGTTCTGCACATGTTCAACTCGATGACGTCCCTCGTACTCTTGATCTAGTAGAGTGTCGATGGAGTTGATGTGTTCTGTCAGCACGACAGCATGATGAAGGTGTTGGTGATGTGATCCGCGCAGGGCTTCGGTTAAGCACTACGATGATACTATTGGAGGAGTAAACGGCGGAGGGGGCACCGCTCACGGCTAAGACAATTGTTTAATGTGCCTTTGGGGTGCCCCCTGCCCACGTATATAAAGGAGGGGGGAGAGAGGCCGGCGGGCCAGGAGGGGCACACAATGGGGGGAGTCCTACTTGGACTCCTAGTCCAAGTAGGATTCCCCCCCCCCTTTCCTTTCTCCACGGGAGGGAATAGGAAGGAGAGGCAGAGGGAAAGGGAAGGGGGCGCCGCCCCTCCTCCTTGTCCTATTCAGACTCCCTAGGAGGGGGGCGCATGGCGACCCCCGCGGGCTTCCCTCTCTCTCCCTTTAGGCCCATGTTGGCCCAAAACTTCCCCGGGGGGGTCCGGTAACCCCTTGGTACTCCGGAAAAAATATCCGAATCACTCGGAACCATTCCGATGTCCGAATATAACCTTCTAATATATGAATCTTTACCTCTCGACCATTTATAGACTCCTCGTCATGTCTGTGATCTCATCCGGGACTCCGAACAAACTTCGGTCACCAAAACACATAACTCATAATACAAATCGTCATTGAACGTTAAGCGTGCGGACCCTATGGGTTCGAGAACTATGTAGACATGATCGCGACACATCTCCGATCAATAACCAATAGCGGAACCTGGATGCTCATATTGGTTCCTACATATTCTAGGAAGATCTTTATCGGTCAAACCGCATACATTGTTCCCTTTGTCATCGGTATGTTGCTTGCCCGAGATTCAATTGTCGGTATCTTCATACCTAGTTCAATCTCGTTACCGGCAAGTCTCTTTCCTCGTTCTGTAATGCATCATCCCGTAACTAACTCATTAGTTACATTGCTTGCAAGGCTTATAGCGATGAGCATTACCGAGAGGGCCCAGAGATACCTCTTCGATACACGGAGTGACAAATCCTAATCTCGATCTATGCCAACTCAACAAACACCTTCGGAGACACCTGTAGAGCATCTTTATAATCACCCAGGTACGTTGTGACGTTTGATAGCACACAAGGTGTTCCTCCAGTATTCGGGAGTTGCATAATCTCATAGTCAGAGGAACATGTATAAGTCATGAAGAAAGCAATAGCAATACAACTTATCGATCATTATGCTAAGCTAACGGATGGGTCTTGTCCATCACATCATTCAGTAATTATGTGATCTCATTCATCAAATGACAACACATGTCTATGGTCAGGAAACATAACCATGTTTGATTAACGAGCTAGTCAAGTAGAGGCATACTAGGGACACTTTGTTTTGTCTATGTAGTCCACACATGTATCAAGTTTCTGGTTAATACAATTCTAGCATGAATAATAAACATTTATCATGATATAAGGAAATATAAAATAACAACTTTATTATTGCCTCTAGGGCATATTTCCTTCACTAGTGCCTAGTGATAGTTCCTGATTTTTGCTTGTTTTTGGCTTTTCAGAAAATCAGTACCAAATGAAGTCCAAACGCGATGAAAATTTACGGTGATTTCTTATGGACTAGAAGAGACCCTACAAGGTTCAGGAGGAGGCCAGAAGAGCTACGAGAGAGGCATGAGCTCATAGGGCGCGCCCCCTGAGCTTGTGCCCCCCCC
>NC_041387.1:540769550-540783431 GCF_002162155.2 Triticum dicoccoides | reverse complement strand
GTAGCACCCCTTGACCTAATTCTACCTCTATAAATTCCCAAATATTTCCAAACCAATAGAGAGCCGCCCAAAACAATTTTTTTTCCGCCGCAAGCTTCGGTTCTTCCGCGATCCCATTTGGAGGCTTTTTTCGGTACTCTGTAGAAGGGGAAATCGATCATGAAGTGCTTCTACATCATCCTTGTTGCCTTCCGATGATGCGTGAGTAGTTCACCACGGACCTATAGGTCTAGATGGCTTCCTCTCTCTCTCCCTCTCTTTGATCTTCAATACAATGTTCTCTTGATGTTCTCTGAGTTCTATACGATGTAATCTTCTTTTGCGATGTGTTTGTTGGGATCTGATGAATTGTGGGTTTATGACTGGAATATTCATTGAAAGTAATTGAATCTCTTTTGAACTTTATTACGCATGATTGTTATAGCTTTGTATTTCTCTCTGGTCTATCCGTCTGGTTTGGCCAACTAGACTGATTTATCTTAAGTGGGAGAGGTGCTTTGTAATGGGTTCAATCTTGTAGTGCTCTATATCCCAGTGACAGAAGGGGACTAGACACGTATTTGTATTGTTGCCATTAAGGGTAAAACAACATGGTTTATTCATATTGATTGTTTACCTTGTCTACATCATGTCATCTTGCTTAAGCTGTTACTCCATTTTTTATGAACTTAATACCATAGATGCATGTTGGATAGCGGTCGATTGGTAGAGTAATAGTAGTAGATGCAAGCAGGAGTCGGTCTACTTGTCTCGGACGTGATGCCTATATATATGATCATTCCCGTGAATACATCATAACTATGAGCTTTTCTATCAATTGTCCAACTGTAATTTGTTCACCCACCATATGCTATGTGATTGAGAGAGAACCCTCTAGTGAAAACTATGGCCCCAGGGTCTACTTTAATTATATTATAAAAAACAAAAATACTTTGCTACAATTCTTTTTACTTTATTTTATTTTGTAATTTATCTATCTACCTATACAAGATTTGATCCTTGCAAGTAACGAGTTCAAGGGGATTGATAACCCTCTTGCCTGCGTTGGGTGCAAGTATTTGCTTTTGTGTGTGCAGGTACTGTTCACGAGTGTTTGCGTGATTCTCCTATTGGTTTGATAAACCTTGGTTCTCACTGAGGGAAATACTTATCTCTATTGTACTACATCTCCCCTCCTCTTCGGGGGAAATCTCAACGCAGCTCACAAGTAGCATCCACCATGTAGACATCGTAGATGGAGGTTGCCATCTAGTTGCCGGTGTTGGACTATGTAGTGTCGGGCGTGTCACCGACATCTTCGTCCATGTCGGTTGCCTCTTCGGAGGTGTAGTCTAGTACGTCAGTTAAATCTTCGACCATAGCGACTAGGTAGGTGATGGGAAGCACGTAAATTTCCCTATCATCGGCTTTACATCCAATCTACTCATAGAGCAAAGACTGATCGTCCAAAATCGCAAGATTCTGGATTCGATCTAGCATCTCGTTTAGAAGCGAGAGGTCTGCCAATCCCATCTCTTGACAGTAGGCGGGATTGATTTCCAGTATGCTCAACGAAGCGTGTGACACGACTTCAAAGCGGGGATTAGCCAGGGTGAGGGCCTGGTCAGATTCGGAAGAGACCGGATCAAAACTCGAGGTTGGTTCTGAGGTGAGACTCGATCCAAAGTTATGATCTAAGGTCGGGTCTGAGGTTAAGGCCATGATATCCATGGAGTTCTCCAGCCGATCTGGCACCCAACCAGAGAGGGCAAGATTGCCACGGGAATCGGTGATATACTCCAAACTCCCAAATTGATGATCTGATTTGGGGCGAAGCTTTCAACATGGACGAGGTGTCCGGCTGAATCAGCATGAAGGACGATGCTGCCGGGCACGAACAGCTAGTCCGGGACAAAGATTTCACTGCAACCGATGTTGCTATTGATCTGAAGGTGATCCATTGATCCTTTCTTACCACACAGCGGGACCTGCATGGGCCACCGATGTCGGTTCTAAAACCGGCAGATCTCGGGTAGGGGGTCCTGAGTTGTTAGTCTAGGAACAATGGTAACAGGGTATGAAGGGAAACGATGTTTACCCAGGTTCAGGTCGTCTCGAAGAGGTAAAAACCTACGTCCTGCTTTGATTACATTGATGTGATGGAGTATCAAATACAAGACGATCTACCTCGAGATCGTATGATTGTGTTCTAAACCTAAGGCTGGTAATCGTGCCTCTAAAGACTAAGCCCCACAACTTATATATGCACCGTGGGTACCTAGGTTACACGTATGGTCGGTTGCCAACATGCCGGCTATTGAGCTATTCTTGAAGTACACGCCAAGTCTTCGGAGGTTTCCATCTTGGTTACGCCGAGGTTCATGGCCTGTGGAGTCCTTCCTTGTGATGATCGGTGGGCCGCAAGCTTGCCCATGCACTGGGGTCGTGCAGGTTAGTACGCCTAGTCCAGGACACCGTCAGACTCGAACCTGGATAAACCCCTTGTGTGAGCCCCCTTCTGGTACTTCCGGCCACGTTTGCCACCCTATCGAGGGTACTGGTGGTTTCTCGTACCATCACATATATTTTACTCCATCCGCTCACAAATATAAGATGTTCTACCTTTTTTGTGAATCAGATGAGTGTAGACATGTTCTAGTGTGTTTGTTCATCATTTCAGTTCGTGTATACTTCATATTAAAATATGTTAAAACATCTTATATTAGTGATTTGAGGGAGTAGCATCTAATCTGAAATGTTGGCCTCAAATCATATGGCTCACAGATAGCAAAGTCAACAATATTGGCTTAGCTGGATTAACTTTTCAAAGTCAGCCACATATTGTATGTCCTAATTTGTTGGAGGGGAGACGGGAAGTAAAATTGAGCATGGAAATTGAAAGCACTAAACTGAAAAGCTTTAGAGTTGATTCCATTTACTTAGCGATTATATTTGGAGTTAATTCCACTTTTATCCTGTATTTTCACGATTGTGACAGATATTGCCCCATTTTGTAGACTTTTCATATTTTTTACCCAATTCAAGCAAACTTGTGCCACAGATTACCCTTTTTGATTTTTCCCTTGGTCTGACTACTTGGATCCACGCCTCGGTGTTGACTGGGCTTTCCATGTCAGCGGTTTAATCCCATAGTTCGTTTTTTCTTAGTTTAAAAATATGGTGTGCAGAGTCAACTATGAAAGCACCCATTGTATGAGTAATACCGAAGAAATGATTTCATTGCCTGACTCTAAATTACATCGTTGATTCTATGATTTCTACTGTATCTTTATAGATGCCATATGTTCTCTTACAGAAATCTGTACATGCTATGAAATTGTAGCGTACTACTATAGCTAATTGTGCAGTCAAACAGAAAAACGCACTCCACAAAAATGAAACGTTGTTTGAGTGCTACTACAATGATCATTTTCTTTCCTTCTGCCTTACCGAGATGCAGCATGAAAGTTGGTGTCCAAGAAACTGATTTCATTTCATTTAGTAAAAGAAGTCGCATGTTCCTTGAGATTGGGGAGCTATCATGCAATAATTAAGTTCCACATGGCACTGAGTGGCCAAAGATTCCAGAGACGGTTTTGGTGTAATTTGTCAATGATGAAAAAGTGTCCAATTGGCAACGACATACGCACCGAAAACTGGAGAAAAACAGTCAGTGGCAACCTGATCATTGCGATCAGAATACGCTTGTAACCTTTATGCGTCAAGATTACAGCCAACACATACATGTATGACTCTTTGGTTTAGCACGATTGAGTTAGGGCCTCTCTGATCCTCTGCATAAGAGTTTATTAGAGCCCTTTGAATCGCCGGAAGCCTTTATATTTTTTGTGAGAAAGATTCCGAATTCAAAAACTGCAGTGCCGCTGGAGATCGACGGAGAGAGATTCTTTAATTTCATTTCGTGCCCTGAAACCCGCCCGGGCGCGGCTCTCCACGGCGACCGCCCCTCTTTCTCTCGTCACGCCCCAGTTACTGTACGAATGCAAGGCAGAGCTTTCGGGAAAAGAAGCGAGGGGACGGAAAAGACAAGGCGATAAATTACAAAGACGACCCCCAGCGGGAGCCGAGGGTCCCCTCCCCTGCTCCTCGGTGCCTTTCCCCGGCCATCACGATTCAGGAGTCCCCTCCCCTCCCCGAACCCAACCAGAGCCAACGCCACTCCACCACCACAACTGCGCCCCTCCCCAAGGATTCCCTCGGATACCTCCCCTTCCCTCCCTCCCCAGCTCCAGCTCCGTCCCCACGCCGCGCCGTCGCGGCCCGGCCACGGCCATTGGCCTCGCTCCTCCCCTCCCCGTCGCCCTTCGGCCGGCCTCCGTCTCCCCGCGGTAAGCCTGCAGCTGCTCTCCGAGTCTTTGACTCCAGTGCCGCGAGATCTTGGTTTGGATCTGCGGCCCCGTGTCTTTCTCGGGCCGTTTACTCGTTGCGTTTGCTCTGTTCTTGTTCTTGATTCGGCACAAGGAGCGCGCGGGGGAGGGTGGAATTGCGGCTGGGCTGGTCATTTCATGTCAACATCGTTCATTCCTTTCTTTCCCCACCCCAGTTCCAGCACGCGTATCTCCGTCAAATTCTTCTTTTTAGAAGAGGCGGTCAGCTCAGCTCAGGTTGGCAGTACTAGTACCAGACGTAGCTTTCGCAGCGGCAGTGCAGTCCAGCCTTGTTTTATTTGTACCGGAACAGTTGTTGGAGTTTGGGCGATGTAGCTGTCCTTCGAAGCCCGAGTTTCTCCTTCCCAGTAATGTAGTGGAGCAGTACTTGGGAAGAACCGAGTTGGCGCATTGTTGAAAAAGGGTGGTCTTCTTTTTCTTCTTCTTCTTCTTCTTCAAGTGTTTGTTTCAGGTCTAGATTTGAAGAATCATGTGGCATTGTCACGAAATGAATGTACTTACATGAATCAATCTACAACAGAGCGTACACATTGTCTTGTCCACGACAAAATGTAGAAGAATCAAACTTCCGTAGAGGGCAAGGCTTCGGTTGAGTACATTGGGTGGGAGTGGAAAAACAGATCCGATATGTTGGCTCTCTCCAAATTAGAGCTTCTTAAAAGCATGGGTGCTTTGAGTCAGTATGACTCAGTTACAATGTTTGAGCTTGACAGCTTGTACAAGTAGCAGCCTGAGGAAGTTTTGCAAATCTCCGAGCTCTTCTCTGAAATTTGTAGTCAGACTCGATTGCATCAGAACGGCAACTGCAGTATTACCATCCGTGTCAACACCGTTCATTTACCCTTGGTTGGAGTGAGTGTCACAGTTGGATTTTTTAGGGGGTTTAATTCAGTTTGGTAGTACGAATCGTTGTATTCGTAGCAGTAGTGCAGTTTGTTTACTTGTACCAAAACAGTTGTTGGAGTTTGGGTGGTCTGTCACGGCATTGTCCCTGAAAGCCTGAATTCCTACTTTGCAGTAATGGAATGGAGCGGTACATGGAACCAAAGTTGGTACCTACATAGCTGGTGCATTGTTGAATTTTGTTGCTGCTGTTGCGTGTTTCCCTGAAGTAATTGTTGCAACTATAGATTGAAGGATCGTCCGGCATTGTCACCAACCAAATGTTGAAGAATCAAACTCTAATAGAGGGTTTGTATTGTCGCCAACAAAATGTGGAAAACCTAATCATTAATAGAGGGTAGAGCTAGCTTGAGTACATTTGGTGGGAGTGGGAAACATATCCCATATGTTGTCTCCCTCATAGTCTTACAACTCCAAATCAGATCCTCTTAAAAGCTTGTGTGATAACAGCCTGTGGGAGCAACTCAACTCTGTTCTGTGTGAGCATATTAAGAAGCTCTTAGCACTTTCAAGTAGTTGAGAGGTCTCAGATTACTACCATACAGCTAAATCTAGTGCCTATGTCGTAGTTAAACCAGCTTAGACGTGCCAAACACATGCTGAACTAAGTGCTTTCATATTTCACAAACGTGGGTGGTTTAAATATAGGTACGGTGTACCAAAATTTCAGTTTTCTGCTTTTATTTGACAAGTCCTTGGAAGTTAGATTTAGCCTCTTCAAAATGAATCCTTTGTAATTTGATCTTTTTGTACCTATTAATTGTTCCTAATCGTTATTTGTTACAACAAGAGATCTTTCTGAACTAGATCGTTCATATATTGATATCTGACTTAATTATGTGAAGGAATATGAAACTAAAGACAAAACGACCTGGATGGAAGTCCCTCGTGCCTCTGCAGCTGAGCAGGAAATCCACCATGCGCTTCTTTCTGTTTCCCAAGGTTCAGGCATCCGGTCAATCCCCAAATGATACTCCGGTTTATCTTAATGTGTATGATTTGACGCCCATGAATGGCTACATATATTGGGCAGGCCTTGGTATATTTCACTCTGGGATTGAAGGTACTTATCTGTGCCAGATCATCTTTTTTAAGCCAATTTACTATTTATGCACCAGTTCATTTATTTCTTTTTCTCATTTCTGTTCGGTTTTGAGTTATAAATCGAACACAACTTCACTGATGCTATATTATTCACCATTTCTCCTGGATTGTTCAGATCATTCCAACTAGCTCATCACAGCTAATGTTAACAATCAATAAGTTACAGCTTACTTTTATGTACCTTTCTCCAGTAAGTTGTTACTTATTTGACTGTGCATTAAAATAACAAGTAATTCCCTACCTGAACGACATTTCTACATAGTGGAGTGGAGTTCTAGGTAAATAAAAGAGCTTATTCTGACCATCAAATTTTGTGATCGTAATGCGACTACAGGCATCTGTGTCACCAGTATCATAGCAATTTAGCACACAATGCCGCAGGTGTTCAGCTAGTACAGATTTTGGCATAGCCTATGTAAGCTCCTACATGTACTCGTATGTGCTACCAGCCTACCACTGCTGTGATTAGCTCATATTGCTACATTCATGTATAGGCATAGCCTCTGATTTTTTTATTTCTTTTGGCAGCGATAAATATGGGATGGTAGCCTATGTTGTCCTTTCTACGAAAACTATAAAATGAATGAAATAATCTTAGCATCTCTCTTGATTTTGATGGACCACTCTATATGGCATTATGGCTTAGACTTCTATCTTTCTTTCCCAAATGGGTAGCTTAGAAAGGTGAATAAATGAATATGTTTACATATATACATATGTAGACCCATCTCTTAGGCGTGAAGTAAGGGTCTTCCTGGATCTCTTCAGTCCAGTGCCTGCTGTTAGGACAAGAGCTTTTGTTATGTTCAGTTCACTCCAATTTGGTCTGCTTGTGAAAAGGTGGAACAAGAATTAAGTGAGAGTGTGAGACCTTTATTCATGTCCTGTAAAACAAAAACAAAGCCTTGCCTATCTCTTCTGTTTTGCCGTCCTCGTGCAGATCAAATTGGACAACATTTTTGGAGTAAGATTCCATAACTGATCTGAATAACATTGTAGTCTGATTGCCTTTTTCCCCCTTGTGCAGTTCATGGCGTCGAATATGCATTTGGAGCACATGATTATCCCACAAGCGGGGTATTTGAGGTAGAGCCTCGTCAATGCCCTGGTTTCAGATTCAGGAGATCAATATATCTTGGTACGACGTGCTTAGATCCCATCCAAGTTAGGCAGTTCATGGAGCTACAGTCAGTAAACTACAATGGAGATTCTTACCATCTCATCATGAAGAATTGCAACCACTTTTGCAAGGATATGTGTTACAAATTGACCGGCAGCAAAATTCCAAAATGGGTGAATCGGCTCGCCAGAATAGGTACCATACCTTAATGCAAGCACTAGTGCTTATTATTATTAGTTGTTCAACGGTTTATTCCAAAAGGATAGACGGTTGTGATAATGTTGAGTGCATCTTAATGTGCATGGTCAGAATGCATTGAGCACTTTGACAGTTACTGCCATCATTCTTGCTGACTGTATTCCATTGCCACTTTAGTTTCTAGAAATGTAGTTTACCAAATTATTGTGTAAAGCTGTACTTTGGGATCACATCATCTGCTAGTGCAGTTCTGCAGTCTTTACAGCGACGGGACTTGAGACTTTGATAGATCAGGAAAAAGAATATAACACTCCACCAGAAAAAAAGGCAATACATGCCAGTGCACTTGACAGCTGATTTTGTTGCAGCTGAATCATCTGCTAGAGATTGAGGTCTCAGTTTTCAGTCTGAAAGGAGCGTGCTAAAATTATGAAATACAGTATGTATTAAACAGGAATTGCGGTAAAAAGCCAAACAGGAATTGCATTCAGCATGGGCTAAACTTCCGCACAACATGAAATTCATAACATGTATAGTTCAAGTCCATGGTCTGTGCAGTTGCATTCCTTGTCCAGATAAAGTCTTTAAAGAAATGGGATTCTTGTCATGTACATTGAATTTATTGCTTGTCATAGAACTTTGATGTTTTCCTGTGAGGTCCTTAAAAACTCAAGTTTATCGTTTTTCCTACAGGTGCGATCTGCAACTGCCTCCTCCCGGAGTCTCTGAAGATCTCCCCGGTCGGCCATGATCCAAACAGCCAGACCGAGGATTCAGAGAAGCGCCGTCTGCGGAACCCGTTGAGCTGTTTCTCCTCCATCTCAAGCCAGAGAGCGCTTCCCCCGTCTTCTTCCCCTTTCCCTCCATCGCCGGTGAAAGAGCCCCTTGCGAGCTCTTCGTCGAGGAAATCCAGCACGGCGTCGCTCAAGAGTAGGTAGCCCGTGTAACTTTTGAAACCAAGTTGGCTAATTCGGGCAGCGGTGCATCTGGTACTGCCGTCGCAGCTGCCAGTTAATTTATTTTTTCCTGTCGGTGTCAGCCTAATGCTTGCTTGTTGATGTTGTTGCTGTTGTTGTATCATGTGATGTAATCCCCGTGGAAAGAGTGTGGCTACAGACAGATGTGAATTGGGTGAAGGAATTCACCTCGATTCCACCCGCTCCCGCCCTGTACTCGTGATAGACTGTCGGCCAGATTGGATTTGTATATTAGCCTCCTCTATTCTTTCAGTTCTACCTCCCCTGTCTCATCGTACCCGATATCTTCCTCCTGGGTCATATCCATGCATGCTTGTGTTGTCTCATGTGATTTTTTACCTCATCAACTGTAAATTCACTGGTCATTGCTTGGTTCAGTCTACTTCAGCAGCTCGTAAATCAGGTAGCTAGACGTGTTGCCTCTGCTATGGCCATGCTGTTTACCACAGTAGTACATGTGGTTTTCTGAAGGTGGAGCAGTGTAGGCTCTAAATAAAGGCACATGGCAGTGCTCAGTTGAGCTGTGGCCGGGAGTCAGCAAAGGTGGCTACGCCTACACCGGCGGATCTGCATCTCAGCCAGCCATACAGGTGTAGTGCAGCAACTGCGCGAGCGAGCGTATAATTCCGCGGAGTGGCGCCGTGCCCACCAAGGAGAGGAGAAGGACGGAGGGAAGGACAGCGAGCGTGACAGTTTGCGGGCGCTGAAAGCTCTGCTCCAATCTCCAATCTGGTCGTACGTAGTACAGCTCCAGGGGGGAGGCACCTCGTCTCCCTCCTCGTCTCCTACGATGATGCCCCCACGACTAAGCAACGCCAAAGCCAAAGGCACCTCTGGCAACCTGCGTACGTTGCATCCCCCACACGGCCACGGCCACGGCCACGGCGAAGGCGGGCGGGGGCCATAAAGCCGGCGACGGCGACGGGGTTCGACGAGGACGACGAGCGATGGCTCCCTCCAGACTGTCTGTATGTGCGTTTGTTTTTTCCTCGTCCGTCCGTCCGTGCGGCCGGACGGAGGTCCCTGTCAGGCGCGGTGGATGACGGGCGATGATTGATTAGGTCGTGCGCGCTTGCTTCGCGCTAGCACGTACGTGTTACTTTGGAGTTTTGATCCGTCATTTCACTCAGGTCGATCGCCCGCCTTTTATCCTTTTTTTTACAGGGCTTATCTACGCGGGAGAATGGCTTTTAAAGGCGCCGGCTTGTTCGCTGCGCTTCGCTGCTGCAATCATTAGCTCCGGATAACATGGCCGCGGTTTTTCTTTCCTCCGGTCGACACGTCCAACGTCTACTCCTACTAGGATAGGAGATGCCATGTTTATGCGGCTAGCTGTACGTACGTGAGCTGAGCACCAACTCCTGCTCTGTTCCTGCTATCTCATGCTCCGAATGATGCTCAGCGTCAGTGCCTTTGCTAGTGCTACTAGTACTGTCCTGTGCACCACAAGAGAAGAGAGCAACTTGTGATGAAGGACCAAAGGAATATCATCAGGTGGTATTTTTCCATCGTTTATATCTTCTTCTTTGCTATAAAGCCCAGAACTGAGGTAAAGCCCACTCTGTTGGGCCGAAGCATCAGAAGCAATATACAAATGTGGGAGCTAGAGAGAGAGAGAGAGAGAGAGACATAGAAGAAGAGGTATAGCGCCAAAGACATGCATGTGCATATACGAGTTGTGAATGACGATCACACCATCAGTTCAGTTCAGTTCACCATAAATCGCATGATAATCCATACATTTTTTTTTCGAGAATGAGATAGTCCATACATGATACTCCCTCCGTTCCTAAATAATTGTCTTTCTAGAGATTTCAATAAATGACTACATACGGAGCAAAATGAGTGAATCGACGCTCTAAAACATGTCTACATACATCCGTATGTTGTAGTCCATTTGAGATGGCTAGAAAGACAATTATTTGGGAACGGAGGGAGTACTTACAAAGATTGCCGATTCATAATGTACATGGCTTAGCAAATACTCCCTCCCTAAACTACAGAGGGAGTACTACGTACTACTAAGATTCACCGTTAGGGCATCCACCCATTGAAACCACCACCAATACCTACTGAGTTCTGACTTGCTGCTACGTGCACACGATTACCCGGCAATCCCGGTTGATTAATTAATTAACATTGATTGATCATAGTAAACTACTAGCACTGTTCTTTCACCCCTCTATCCAGATCAGCTGAACTGATCGTACACCCCTCCGAGGTAGCCGCCGGCCGCCAAGTCCATCATGTAGTTGGTGTAGGCGTACTCGCTCATGTAGGTGAGGTCGGTCTCCACCTCCTCCATCCCGAACTGCTGCCCCCCTACCATTGCCGTCACCGTCGAGAACGACGAAGAGCTCGGGCTGCTGCCACCCCCGCCGCCCGTTGTCGCCGCCGCCGCCGCCGCCATGGCCTTGTTCTTCTCCTCCTCCGTCTCCGCCAACCTCTCCTTGAGCCTCAGCAGCTGCATCCATATATATGCACATGTTAGTGCAGCACAAACCAGCTAGCTAGTACAGTACAGTACCCAAGAATTCTGTCATTTATGTGTGTGAAGTGTGAACTGCAGCTAGCTCCTAGCTGCATGCATGGTGTGATCGAATAAAAACAAGACTAGGCAGCCGGACTGTTGCACTGTACCTCGGCCTCGAGGTGGCAGTTGTGGACGACGACGGCGTCGTGGGCGGCGCGGAGCTTGGAGAACTCCTCCTCGATGAGCTTGCTCTTGTAGCGGGCGCGGCGGTTCTGGAACCACACCGCGACCTGCTTGGTGTCCAGGCCCAGCTCCGCGGCGAGCTGCACCTTGCGGGGCGTTTCCAGTTTACGTTCCTTCCTGAAGCTCATCTCCAGGAACTGCGCCTGCTCGTCACTCAGCCGGCGTTTCTTCGCCGCATCGTCCCCTCCCGCGCCTTCGCCTGCCGCTGCCTGCCTCGCCCTCCTCCGCCGCCGCTGCCGGCCGGCCTTCTTCTGCTCTCCACCTGCACCCACACGCACTTGAGAATCAGCAACAGCGCATTGCGGTTGAACACTCGATCGAGCACCTACGTACTAACGTACATATGGATGGTGCGCTAGCTAAATCAACGACGACATGGATAGTCGAACTTACCGGAGACGGCTGGTGTGGCGTCGTCCGCCGGGAAACCGTCCGGGAAGACGAAGGAAGGGAACAAGAGCCTCTCTCCCTCCTCGGGGCTCATCTTTCCAGTAAAGCAGGCTAACAGCAACACGAGAATACTTCTCTCTAGCTAGTAGTGCTCAAGAAATACTATATTTGATCGGCTCTGATCGATGCTTTGGGCTTTGGAGCTTGGGATATTTCGAGGGGCGAGAGAGCAGATGCCGTGCTGTCCAGTGACCGGTGTCCGAGTCTGTGAGCCTGGAGCTCGGGCGGGGGAATTTATAGAGGGAGAAGCAGCGAGGGCTGAGGAGAGGTGTGTGGTAGCAGCTCTACTACTGGCACTAGGAGTAGTAGTAGATAGGAGTTGGGGCTTAATAATTCGTGGGGTGGGGAGCCACGAGAAAGCGATGCGTGTGTCGCGCTGTGAATTGTGTCATCTACGTACCGCGATCGATCAGTGTGTCCACTTAGCTTTCCCCGGCTAATCGTGTGCTAGTTTTGGATAACGGAAAATGGAACGGGAGCAGCGTAATTAAAGCGACCGAGCGACGGAGCTTGAGTGACATGCTTGCTAGAGTACGTACGTTCTTCTACTGTACTAAGCAGGTGCTGATCTCCCCAGATTAACAGCACAGGGCCTAGCAAGGCCAAGCTGCTTGACGTCAACGAGACCCATGCACACACGCACGCACGCTTGCGCCGTACCTTTCTTCAAGAAAAGTTTGGCGCGGCTGCCAGATATCCATTTCCAAGTGTACCATGCCACACGCTTTAATTGTTTCATATCTCGCGTAAAGTATGCCTGTACGTGTGGATAGGGCTAGCAGCCGACGATCCATCCATCGACCGATGGAGCGAGCGACCATGTGAAACATCCTCTCGATCCATCGCTTAATCATTTGACCGGCCAGCCAGGGCGCTCGTACGTGCGTTGGCGTGGACACGGGTGCATCGTCCGTCATCCAGGCGGTTCCTTACGGTCTCTTCTTTCTTCTGTATAGTTTACCCCTACCCCTACCCCTCTTGCGGTGCGTACGATACGACGACCCGTAAAGTCTGTGTGAACAGTGTGCCTTTTGTGCGACACGACGGTCGATGGGTGGATGGATGGATGGCGCGTCGACCTAGCCTAGGCGAGGTACTGAATGGCGGCTACAAATTTTGGCAAGTATATCTCGCACCATTGGCGTGCGCGCGTGCTGGTGTGCCTGCCCTTGCTAAAATAGTGGCATGGCCAATGGCCGATTGGTAGCTCGCCACCCAGGTAGTGTTCCACTGCTCCAAGGAACGCAACTCCTCGTGCCGCATGCATAGCCAAATTAATGAACGTAGTACAATTACAACACGCGGTGCTGTTTCTTATCCAAATATCCATGCCTGCGTGCATACGGTCAAACACTATCAAATGGAGGAACTTTAATACTAGTACGTTTACCCTGCAGTCTGCACGGGCACAGATCTGACGACGACCAAGCTGGGGGAAAAAATTACGAAATGGACAAAACTAATTAAGCCTCCCTTGATCAGCCGTCGGTTTCAAACAGAGAGATAGATCTCAGAAACTGTCCTCCAAAAGGCCACTCTAGGTCATTAAGAAGTTAGGCGCGTACGTACGTACTACTACTCTTACGTGTGCATCGCCTAGCTATATTGCCTATGCATGGCTAGCTTATCATTTGATTTCGTTTTCAGTCGTACGTCTCCCGCATGCTTTCACAGGTTGTCTTTGAAAATGCTGGCTCCTCCCTTGCAAGTTACTGCTGCGTCCACACCCCACGCAACTGCTATTGCTACGTGTTGACGTTCTAGAGGCGCGTCATCCACGGGACCAGGCAAAACTGCTGTACAAAGTCGCAACATGATGCTGCAAATTCTTAGTTATAAACTTTTTTACTACTTAGTTAGAATCGCCCTCTTCCTCTTCACAAGAAAAAGGATGGACGAGTGGGCGACGTTTCCACCCTTGGAAAGCAGGCGAGCCTGAGCCCTGAGGTTTCTGCACACCTCTGCTGGGGGAAATCCTACACCTACAAAAACGCTACCTACATTTACGAACCCTTCCAACTAAAC
>NC_041387.1:540736214-540769204 GCF_002162155.2 Triticum dicoccoides | reverse complement strand
CCCTCACTCCCCTAAACGCCAATACCATACTCCACATTGGTTATTACGTAAGTTACGTAGAAATTTTTACGTAAGTCTAGCATTGCCGCTCTGCTGCTGCTTCGGCAATGCGTGGTGGTGGGGGGGCGGGGTGGGGGGTCTTCGTTTCTCTCTTGGGTTGCTTTCATAGGTGAGGTTAGGTTTTGAGTGGTTGTGCCGGAGGAGTGAGGATGGCGTCGTGTCAAATAAAATTGACTTGGCTTCTTTTGCTCACCACGGCGACGTTCTCCATGACGGTGTCGAGAAGCCGTTGACCTTGTCTTCTTGCTGTATAGTCGGGGTGATGAGATTAGGGTTTCTATTTCCTCTCCAACGGTTGCTGTATTTTGTTGTGGCGCCGATGACCGCGATGAGATGGAGTTTCTGGAACGGATTGATACCTAGCGTTCTTCTCCGACCACCTCGGCGGGATGCGGCCGATTTGAGTCCAGGTATGCACGGGGATGCCCCCGGCCGACGTGCCACAACAACATGCATGTAGCTTGCTGGTTGCATCAGGTCCGTTCATCGGTTCTGAAAGCCTCTCTGGCGATGGTGTTCACTTGGATTTAATTACAGTGGAGGTTATGATTCCTCTCCGATGAGTGCCTCAGTGCCCCTGTATTTTGGTTGCAGCCGCTGACTTCGTTTTGTTTGCAGGGACCCCTACGGATCTTTGTATTCTTCCATGTCTTGGGGTACTTTCTGCATCGTGTTCAGAACTTCTATCATCTCCCAGTTTCTCTAGTAATAACCGTGTGTGTTGTACTTTGTAGTCCAATTGAATAAAATTGTGTGTGGTTTACTAAAAAAACATGATGTTGCAAACTCGATGCTATACCATTGCCATTTACGTATCACATGACCAATACTATTTCCACACAAAAATAAATAAATGCATATGATCAATGTTGATGAACTCATCATACACAATTTCTTGTTTAGCCCTTGCCATCAGTCCTACTCCTACATGTTCATATCCCATTTTACACGTCTTACCATTGTATCACTTCATAGTTCAAATATGCGGTTTATATAATCAATAAAGATATTATGTGCGGGTGAATTATTTCTTTTTCACTATTCAAGCAACAAAGTGCTTGTCGAAATAGGCTTTCACCCCGCTTTATAAACAAAGCAACCGTCCATACAACCAACATTCAAAAGTCACAGCTAAAACGATAGTTGGGGCAACATCACAATCATGCCCAAAGAAAGCATAAGGGAAAAAATAAATGAAAAAAGCCACCTAGTGCTTGGAGAACAATTTTATGAGAATTTCTGTAGTCAATTTCACCAGAACATTGAATGTCAATCTTATGACCCCTCCCTTTTCTTCAACCTACACTCGACAACCCTCCTAACTAGTCCAACCAACTGCCTCCCTTGCCCATGGCTGGCCATGCTACCATCGATGCCGAGTTTACTCGAGCCATAGATCAGAATAAGCAGCCCTTATCTACACGTAGTTACCATTTTTTTAAGAAAATATATACCACTTTTTTTTTGCTATTTTCGAGCAAGTTTAGACTCTATTCTTCGAACCTCATCACATCGCCATCCATCCCTCACCCAACTGCCACCTTTGGCTGCCTTGATGCCACCTCCGCCATACCTCTAACCTTGGCATGCCTCAAGTCATCTTCTTCGGTGTCAGGAAGCCCCTCCCCCAACCCAAACCAATGAAACTCCATCCTCACACCCACTCCGCGTCGTCGATGTTTTTGGCTCGATGAGTACACAACACAGGTGTAGAAATTGATTGCAAGTTCATGAATTTGCAGTTGCCTAAGCTTTAGCAGTACCGTTAAAATGATAGAAGATGCCGTATCATCTCACCTTTTTTTTCTTGAGGAACCGAGAGGAGCATGCCATTTCATTTAGACGGAGAAGATGATTTATGTACATACATGACGAGTTTTTGAGGATAACTTGTCAAAACCCGCAAAAATTGAGGCGGGAGCTTTAATTTTCATATATAGATGGTTTCTTATGTCCTCGTTCTATTCACCTTTTTTCGAGAATGATTCTAACCACCAATTCAAAAGTAGAAATCAGACATGCACTAGTGGTATTCAGGCAATACCTTGCTGGTCTTTTTTTACTAGGGTTGTGCGGTGTAGACTTTCACCTTCGCAGTCACACTGTGAAACTATGGTGTAGTATAAAGCCAGTTGTCGCATTTGATGATTTGATGTTCCCTTTAGAAATTGGCCTCGGTGCGCATCGATCAGTTTAGTCAGCTAGCTTTGAAGTAACCAGTGACTAGTATTAATTCCTTTTTGGTTGAGTGACGGATTTGGACGTGGCGGAGACATATATTCGCGGCCGGCGTGCGAGCACAGGAGGTGCCAAGGCCCAAAGGTGGTGTGTGTGGCCTGGTGCTGGTAGCGTGCGTGACAATGACCTGAGAGGATGGTGATTGCACATCGATCCATCGCAGAATTGTTTGCCTTCCCGTCCCGACCTGAAAGGTGCATGCATACATAATGGAGTGGGTTTGTTACCACCACCAAACACACGGGCCCGTCGCTCGCAAGTCGCAAGTTCCAGACGACTGTTGTGACTTGTCACTTGTGAGAAGAATACATGTTGGTTTCGTAGAGGAAATTAAAAGGCCTCACAATCCATGTTGGTTCCATGATTCAGATTCTAGCTACTAGCTATAGCTATGGATGTCAAGTCGAATATATCAGATTTCGCTTTCATCCGCAGGCCAGCTCTTTCCTCCCGATAATTTTTTTTACGAACGTGTAAACATATATGGGCACCTAGATACATGATTTTCTTTTTTGAGTACATAGCCTAGCAGTTAGACCAACGACTATCTTTTTTCGAAACAAAGGCAAAAGATTTGCCTCATCAATCAATTAAACAATTTTGCTAAGTCTTAGCCGACTGAGACTTCGTTATGTCTAGGTCGATGCTATCTTCCTTCGATTTTGCATGGAGATTTGTAAAAAAAAATATTTTCAATTTTTCTTTTTCTTCTTACATACTATCTCACTTAACTGAGACTTGGTTAAGTCTCGCTCGACTGAGACCTAGCCACACCCTTAATTAAAAGAGGAATAGAGTTTGATTGTTTACAACCCACGATAACACGCCACCTGGCAACTACTCACATACTAGAATGTCCCTTAGTTTCTTAGCTCCCGCCGTCACCCAAAGTCTAGCCTCGGTAAGAATGTTGTTGAGTAGGATCGGCAGTGACGCGCTCTTGTGACGGAAGATGCTTGTGTTCTTCTCATTCCAGACGGTCCATGAAATAAGCATTGTGAGGGAGGCCATGGCCTCCCTGTTGGGAATACCCAAGCCGGTCTTGTTCGCCCACCATTCCTTCACGAGGCTTCTAGGTGCCGAGTAGAAGGGTCCATATGGTCAAGACTCAGCTTGTCGATGACCAATCTCCACAGCCTGTTGGTGAAGCGGCACTTGAAGAAAAGGTAAGCCCCTGTTTCTTGCTCTCTCTCCCACAGAGAAGGCAATGACCACGGTTTTGCCACCCACGCTTTTTCAATCTATCTGCCGTCCAAATCCGGTCTTGTAAAGCAAGCCAAGCAAATAACTTGACTTTTGGCGGTGCTCAAGCCTTCCACACCATTTGCTTCATGGGAGAGTTAACCATGCCCAAGAATTGTGCTTTATAAGTGGAGGCGGCCGAGTATTGCCTAGTCGTGTGCTTCCAGACGATGTTGTCCTCGGAGTGCTCGTCAAGATTGACATCATGTGAAAGCATCCATAGGGTAAAGAATTCCCTTATGCGGTCAACGGATACCATAGTGTCTGGCTTTATCTATAAAATCCAAGCATTGTCCTTAATAGCTTCCCGCACCTTCTAGTTTTTTTATCGAGGATGCCTCGTAAATGAGCGGTGCAATCTCCGAAAAACTAGACCAACGACTATAGTGCACACTGTCAAAAGAAAAATGCTAGTACTCGTATAATGCATTCTTGTCGACTGGGCTACACTCGTAAAAACAGGATTTACATCATCGAAACAGGCCCCGATGGACCGGCGAGTGTGTGCTGATAGCATAAGACTAGTGCTCCGTCGTCAGAAAAAATCACGGTCTGTCCTGGCGCAGCCCCAATTCCGCGCGTGGCACCATCTGAGGAACAGCAAGATTCGACGTCCGTCTTGGAATGCCCTCTGCAGGAATAAATAACATCGTGTCCAAGTGCTACGTACTACCAGCTGCATGCTTGTGGTGAGTACGCATGGCCCACGTACATAGAGACGAACAGACGATGCGCGGGAAGTGAACACGACTGGCGAGAGTGACGACAGCCTCACTCACCACCCATGAGAGAAGAGAAGAGAAGAGAGGAGACACAAGGACGATGTGGGGGGCCGCCCGCTGGAACCGATCGAGCCAAGAACTAGGAGTAAAGAGTAGATAAGAAAGGCAGTGCGCAATTAGCCAAAGTGGACACTGGCTGTGGGTCGCCATCGATGGCACATGGGACGCGGCCCCGGCGTCGCCCGGGGCCGTGCGCGGGGGACTCGCCGTGCCGCCACGCGTCGGCCGCTGCGGCCCGTCCGGCCGCCCCCTCCCCCTCCAAATCTCCTGTTGGCGAGCGCACCATCGGAGGCGCAGGGGCCAGCGCAGCGCTATCCCATCCCGGCCTTTCCGACGAGAGCGACGTCTCCTCTCTCTCTCTCTCTCTCTCTCTCTCTGGCGGACTGACGGATCCTATCCACGCCAATGGATGGTGAGCGCCCAGCGCGCGCGCGCGCGCACAGGACATGGTGCGTGCGTGGCCAGTCAGTCCCACTCCTAGCTGCTTGCCCTGCGCGCACTAGCCAGGGTCCGGCCGACCAACCCAGATAAAAGCCGACCGATCCAGCGCGCAGGGCAGCTCTCGCCGCCTGCCCCCGTGCCGCCACGGCGCGCGTCGGTCTGTGTGCGCTGCATCTGGCCCTGCCGCTCGCGCGCGCCCCAGCGCTGCCTGCAAACGAAATGCAACCTGGATCGCACAAAGCCGCCGGCAGCGGGCGTACGCACGAGGCCAAGTGCACCAGATGTTAGCTTACGTAGTCGCGTGGAATGGGTTCCGGTTGCAGCTCCGGCTCCAGCACCAGCACCTATTTCCATTCGTTCGTTCCGGAGTTAAGCATGACAACCTGAACGGTTTAGAAGGCAAGTTTAGTTTGCGTGAGATTAGAAAAACATGATAATTTGCTGACAAAAAAACGAAATAGGATGAAGTTACCATCCCCTATAAACTAAAGTTGCCATTTCCTATAAACTAAAGTTGCCATGTAAAAACGTTCAGGACGAATGCTCAAAATCCGAATCGTTCGGCAATTATTGGATTCCTTTCTATTTGTGTTGCTTTGCGGTCGCTGCTCGTCGCTTTCTCTGGCTCGACGTGTCACTCACTCCCTCCCATCGCCATCCATCTCGGCTAGCTAATCCCAAGTACACAGGAGACGGGCAGGAACCTGTCTCGGCGCACACGCACGCATCGGCATCGCATGAATGAATCGCACGACGACGCATCATGCTGCATTTTTTTGCCTTCGCCGTCATCGTTTTGCCATTCGCTTTCCTCGAAACAGCAACAAGCAACTAGCTATCCCCTATAGCGGGTTGCTCTACGTGCACATACATGATCAGGCACAGCTGGGTCTCCTAGGGAAGACAATTCAAAGAAGAGAGAGCGCGTGGCGCCGGAGTGGGAGAGTGGTCAAGTCGATCGATCTACTGTAGCTTGTAGGTACGTCTTTTGACATATATAGGTCGAGCTGTCACGTATACATGTGCCGACACGATAGCATGGGTGCATAACTAATTGCTCCCGCGGATATGAGCAGTACACTTTCACTTGTCTTCCATCCGTCAGCTGTCGAACGGACCGCGGTACTACGTAGCAGTTGATGGTCTTCACTTTAGGGTCGGTTTTTTTTTTTTTTGACATGTAGGGCCGTTGATTGATTGCCTTGACTTGGACTATTCAACAAGTGTTTTACTTGAGAATCAACCTGTGGTTGAATGGTTAGAGAGATTATGGTATCTCCATCATGATGCTTGCATTTATTTTTGGATTTATTTCATGATTTTCGGCGATGCGCATATAGTGGAAGAAGACGTTGACTTCGTAAATCTCAAGATGATATGTCGCTTTCGAAGGTGCTCATAGGGGTGGGGTGTGCATATATGTGTTCATAGGAATGGGTGTATGTGCATGTATATGGGCGATTATGTGTTAAAAAACAAGTATCTTACGTAACTCTTAACACCCACTCAAGGTAGTACTTTTCTTTACTTACAGTAAACGGAGGGAGTACTCAACTTCTAATGCTTGGCCACAACGTTTTCGGTTTGTTATTTTTTTGTCTTTTGAGAAAATTGTGAGTTCCTTTTTAAAGCACAACCTTCATTTAGTGAAGCCTTTTCATATAATTGTTATATTATTTGACTAATCACAAGAAAAGAATCAGCACAAATCTTCGCGTAAAATCAAATGTGTAGGAGTTAGATGAGACTTAGTTCTCATCTAGATGCGATCTAGCCATTCCCATGCAAATTCTTTCTTTGTTCCAAAATATACGATGGAGTATTTATTTTTCAAAAGTCAAATGCTCCGCCTTGCTTTGACGTGTTCGACACATTGTCTAACCAGATTTTTTGTAATTTTGTTAGGAAAAACGATGGATTCCGATGCTTCGTCGCACGAGGAGTATGGATCAACGGAGCTTGACGAAATCACTCAAGATGAGTTCTTTGATTCCTCGGACTCGGACGGAGAAGTGGTCATGATTATGCTCATGAGCATGCAAGAGGAAATGGACCGTCAAGTGGAGCATATTCTCAACTTCAAGCGTTCAATCAAAGGAAGAAGAGTGATCAACCGGGATAGAGTGTCCGAAGCAAATCTACAGTACAGAGACTACTTTGCTTCCAAGCCTGCTTTCCTAGATGATCCATGGTTTCGTCACCGTTTTCTCATGCAAAAACCATTATTCTTGCGCATTGTGGAGGGAGTGGAGGCACATGACTTCAAGCTCATAAGGGATTGCTGCGGATAACTCTCTTTCTCTCCCAAGCAGGAGCGCACAACTTCTCTGAGGATGCTTGCACTTGGTAATACTGCAGATGTCGTTGGTGAGATCGTCAGGATGGGGGAGAGCACGTGCTTGAAGACTACTATCAAGTTTGGCGGCGTCATGGTGAAGGTGTTTGTGTTGGAAATATGCCCTAGAGGCAATAATAAATTGATTATTATTATATTTCCTTGTTCATGATAATCGTTTATTATCCATGCTAGAATTGTATTGATAGGAAACTCAGATACATGTGTGGATACATAGACAACACCATGTTCCTAGTAAGCCTCTAGTTGACTAGCTCGTTAATCAATAGATGGTTACGGTTTCCTGACCATGGACATTGGATGTCGTTGATAACGGGATCACATCATTAGGAGAATGATGTGACGGACAAGACCCAATCCTAAGCCTAGCACAAGATCATGTAGTTCGTATGCTAAAGCTTTTCTAATGTCAAGTATCATTTCCTTAGACCATGAGATTGTGCAACTCCCGGATACCGTAGGAGTGCTTTGGGTGTGCCAAACGTCACAACGTAACTGGGTGGCTATAAAGGTACACTACGGGTATCTCTGAAAGTGTCTGTTGGGTTGGCACGAATCGAGATTGGGATTTTGTCACTCCGTGTAAACGGAGAGGTATCTCTGGGCCCACTCGGTAGGACATCATCATAATGTGCACAATGTGACCAAGGGGTTGATCACGGGATGATGTGTTACGGAACGAGTAAAGAGACTTGCCGGTAACGAGATTGAACAAGGTATCGGTATATCGACGATCGAATCTCGGGCAAGTACCATACCGCTAGACAAAGGGAATTGTATACGGGATTGATTGAGTCCTTGACATCGTGGTTCATCTGATGAGATCATCGTGGAACATGTGGGAGCCAACATGGGTATCCAGATCCCGCTGTTGGTTATTGACCGGAGAACATCTCGGTCATGACTACATGTCTCCCGAACCCGTAGGGTCTACACACTTAAGGTTCGATGACGCTAGGGTTATAAAGGAAGCTTGTATGTGGTTACCGAATGTTGTTCGGAGTCCCGGATGAGATCCCGGACGTCACGAGGAGTTCCGGAATGGTCCGGAGGTAAAGATTTATATATAGGAAGTCCTGTTTCGGCCATCGGGACAAGTTTCGGGGTCATCGGTATTGTACCGGGACCACCAGAAGGGTCCCGGGGGGCCACATGGGCTGTAGGGGGTGCGCCTTGGCCTACATGGGCCAAGGGCACCAGCCCCTAGAGGCCCATGCGCCAAGATATAGGAAAAAGGGGAGAGTCCTAAAGGGGGAAGGCACCTCCGAGGTGCCTTGGGGAGGATGGACTCCTCCCCCCCTCTTAGCCGCACCCCTTCCTTGGAGGAAGGGGCAAGGCTGCGCCTCCCCCCTCTCCCCTGCCCCTATATATAGTGGAGGGGAGGGAGGGCATCCATACCTGAGCCCTTGGCGCCTCCCTCCCTCCCGTGACACCTCCTCCTCTCCCGTAGGTGCTTGGCGAAGCCCTGCATGATTGCCACGCTCCTCCATCACCACCACGCCGTTGTGCTGCTGCTGGATGGAGTCTTCCTCAACCTCTCCCTCTCTCCTTGCTGGATCAAGGCGTGGGAGACATCGTCGAGCTGTACGTGTGTTGAACGCGGAGGTGCCGTCCGTTCGGCACTAGGATCATCGGTGATCTGAATCACGACGAGTACGACTCCATCAACCCCGTTCACTTGAACGCTTCCGCTTAGCGATCTACAAGGGTATGTAGATGCACTCTCCTTCCCCTCATTGCTAGTCTCTCCATAGATAGATCTTGGTGACACGTAGGAAAATTTTGAATTTCTGCTACGTTCCCCAACAGTGGTATCAGAGCCAGGTTTATTGCGTAGATTCTTTGCACGAGTAGAACACAAAGTAGTTGTGGGCGTCGATATTGTTCAATATGCTTGCCGTTACTAGTCTTATCTTGATTCGGCGGCATCGTGGGATGAAGCGGCCCGGACCAACCTTACACGTACGCTTACGTGAGACCGGTTCCACCGACAAACATGCACTAGTTGCATAAGGTGGCTGGCGGGTGTCTGTCTCTCCCACTTTAGTCGGATCGGATTCGATGAAAAGGGTCCTTATGAAGGGTAAATAGCAATTGGCATATCACGTTGTGGTTCATGCGTAGGTAAGAAACGTTCTTGCTAGAAACCCATAGCAGCCACGTAAAACATGCAAACAACAATTAGAGGACGTCTAACTTGTTTTTGCAGGGTATGCTTTGTGATGTGATATGGCCAAAAAAGGATGTGATGAATGATATATGTGATGTATGAGATTGATCATGTTCTTGTAATAGGATTCACGACTTGCATGTCGATGAGTATGACAACCGGCAGGAGCCATAGGAGTTGTCTTTATTTATTTGTGACCTGCGTGTCAACTTAAACGTCATGTAATTACTTTACTTTATTGCTAACCGTTAGCCATAGTAGTAGAAGTAATAGTTGGCGAGGCAACTTCATGAAGACACGATGATGGAGATCATGATGATGGAGATCATGGTGTCATGCCGGTGATGATGATGATCATGGAGCCCCGAAGATGGAGATCAAAAGGAGCAAAGTGATGATGGCCATATCATGTCACTATTTGATTGCATGTGATGTTTATCATGTTTATACATCTTATTTGCTTAGAACGACGGTAGTAAATAAGATGATCCCTTACAACAATTTTAAGAAGTGTTCTCCCCTAACTGTGCACCGTTGCGACAGTTCGATGTTTCAAAACATCACGTGATGATCGGGTGTTTTATTCAGACGTTCAAATACAACGGGTGTTGACGAGCCTAGCATGTACAGACATGGCCTCGGAACACACGCGAAACACTTAGGGTTAACTTGACGACCCTAGCATGTACAGACATGGCCTCGGAACACGGAGACCGAAAGGTCGAGCATGAGTCGTATAGAAGATACGATCAACATGAAGATGTTCACCGATGATGACTAGTCCGTCTCACGTGATGATCGGACACGGCCTAGTTTGACTCGGATCATGTAATCACTTAGATGACTAGAGGGATGTCTATCTGAGTGGGAGTTCATAAGATGAACTTAATTATCCTGAACATAGTCAAAAGGATTTTGCAAATTATGTCGTAGCTCACGCTATAGTTCTACTGTTTAGATATGTTCCTAGAGAAAAATTAGTTGAAAGTTAATAGTAGCAATTATGCGGACTAGGTCCGTAAACTGAGGATTGTCCTCATTGCTTCATAGAAGGCTTATGTCCTTAATGCACCGCTCAGTGTGCTGAACCCCAAACGTCGTTTGTACACGTTTTGATAACTACGTGATAGTTCAGTGAAACGGTTTAGAGTTGAGGCACCAAAGACGTTTTTGAAACATCGCGAAACATATGAGATGTTTTGAGGGCTGAAATTGGGATTTCAGGCTCGTGCCCATGTCAAGAGGTATAAGACCTCCGATGACTTTCTTAACCTGCAAACTAAGGAGAAAAGCTCAATTGTTGAGCTTGTGCTCAGATTGTCTGAGTACAACAATCATTTGAATCGAGTGGGAGTTGATCTTCCAGATAAGACAATGATGGTTCTCCAAAGTCATTGCCACCAAGCTGTTAGAGCTTCGTGATGAACTATAACATATCAGGGATAGATATGATGATCCTTGAGGTATTCGCGATGTTTGACACCGCGAAAGTAGAAATCAAGAAGGAGCATCAATTGTTGATGGTTGGTGAAACCACTAGTTTCAAGAAGGGCAAGGGCAAGAAGGGATACTTCATGAAACGACAAATCAGCTGCTGCTCTAGTGAAGAAACCCAAGGTAAAACCCAAACCCGAGACTAAGTGCTTTTGTAATAAGGGGAACAACCACTAGAGCAGCATTACCCTAGATACTTGGTAGATAAGAAGGCTGGCAAGGTCGATAGAAGTATATTGGATATACATTGTGTTAATGTGTACTTTGCTAGTACTCCTAGTAGCACCAGGGTATTAGATACCGGTTCGGTTGCTAAGTGTTAGTAACTCGAAACGAAAGGCTACGGAATAAACGGAGACTAGCTAAAGGTGAGCTGACGATATGTGTTGGAAGTTTTTCCAAGCTTGATATGATCAAGCATCGCACGCTCCCTCTACCAAAGAGATTGGTGTTAAACCTAAATAATTGTTATTTGGTGTTTGCGTTGAGCATAGACATGATTGGATTACGTCTATCGCAATATGGTTATTAATTTAAGGAGAATAATGGTTACTCTGTTTATTTGAATAATACCTTCAATGGTCTTACACCTAAAATGAATGGTTTATTAAATCTCGATCGTAGTGATACACATGTTCATGCCAAAAGATAGTAATGATAGTACCACCTACTTGTGGCACTGCCACGTAAGTCATATCGGTATAAAACGCATGAAGAAGCTCCATATTGATGGATCTTTGGACTCACTCGTTTTTGAAAAGTTTGAGACATGCGAACCATGTCTATTGGTGTATATGCATGAAGAAACTCCATGCAAATGGACCGTTTTGACTCACTTGATTTTGAATCACTTGGGACATGCAAATCATACCACACGGGCAAGATGACTGAAAAGCCTCGTTTTCAGTAAGATGGAACAAGATAGCAACTTGTTGGAAGTAATACATTTTGATGTGTACAGTCCAATGAGTGCTGAGGCATGTAGTGGATATTGTTATGTTCTTACTTCACAGATAATTTGAGTAGATGTTGAGTATATTTACTTGATGAATCACGAGTCTGAATTATTGAAAGGTTCAAGTAATTTCAGAGTGAAGTAGAAGATCATTGTGACAAGAGGATAAAATGTCTATGATATGATCATAGAGATGAATATCTGAGTTACGAGTTTTGGCACACAATTAAGACATTGTGGAAATTGTTTCGCAATTAATACCGCCTGGAACACCATAGTGTGATGGTGTGTCCGAACATCATAGTTGCACCCTATTGGATATGGTGCGTACCATGATGTGTCTTATCGAATTACCACTATCGTTCATGGGTTAGGCATTAGAGACAACCACATTCACTTTAAATAGGGCACCATGTAATTCCGATGAGATGACACCGTATGAATTATGGTTTAGAGAAACCTAAGTTGTCGTTTCTTAAAAGTTTGGGGCTGCGACGCTTATATGAAAAAGTTTCAGGTTGATAAGCTCGAACCCAAAGCGGATAAAATGCATCTTCATAGGACACCCAAAACAGTTGGGTATACCTCCTGTCTCAGATCCGAAAGCAATATGAATTGTTTCTAGAATCGGGTCCTTTTTCTAGGAAAGGTTTCTCTCGAAAGAATTGAGTGGGAGGATGGTGGAGACTTGATGAGGTTATTGAACCGTCACTTCAACAAGTGTGTAGCAGGGCACAGGAAGTTGTTCCTGTGGCACGTACACCAACTGAAGTGGAAGCTCATGATAATGATCATGAAACTTCGGATCAAGTCACTACCAAACCTCGTGGGATGACAAGGATGCGTACTACTTCAGAGTGGTACGTAATCCTGTCTTGGAAGTCATGTTGCTAGACAACAATGAACCTACGAGCTATGGAGAAGCGATGGTGGGCCCGGATTCCGATAAATGGCTCAAGGCCATAAAACCCGAGATAGGATCCATGTATGAAAACAAAGTGTAGACTTTGGCAGAACAACTCGATGGTCGTAAGGCTGTTGAGTGCAGATGGATTTTGAAAGGAAGACAGACAATGATGGTAAGTGTCACCATTGAGAAAGCTCGACTTGTCGTTAAGATGTTTTTCGACAAGTTCAAGGAGTTGACTACGATGAGACTTTCTCACTCGTAGCGATGCTAAGAGTCTGTTGAAATTATATTAGCAATTACTGCATTATTTATAAAATCTTGCAGATAGGATGTCAAAACATTGTTTCCTCGACGATTTTTGAGGAAAGGTTGTATGTGATACAACCGGAAGGTTTTGTCCATCCTGAAATATGCTAATAAGTATGCAAAGCTCCAGCAATCCTTCTGAGGACTGGAGTGAACATCTCGGAGTTGGAATGTATGCTTTGATGATGATCAAAGATTTTGGGTGTATACAAAGTTTATGAGAAACTTGTATTTCCAAAGAAGTGAGTGGGAGCACTATAGAATTTCTGATAAGTATATGTTGTTGACATATTAATGATCGGAAATGACGTAGAATTTCTAGAAAGCATATAGGGTTATTTGAAAGGTGTTTTTCAATAGAAAACCTGGATTAAGCTACTTGAACATTGAGCATCGAGATCTATAAGGATAGATCAAAATGCTTAATAATACTTTCAAAATGAGCATATACCTTGACATGATCTTGAAGGTGTTCAAGATGGATCAGTCAAAGAAGGAGTTCTTGCCTGAGTTGTAAGGTATGAAGTTAAGACTTAAAGCTCGACCATGGCAGAATAGAGAGAAAGGAACGAAGGTCGTCCCCTATGCTTAAGAAATAGGCTCTACAGTATGCTATGCTGTGTACCGCACCTGAAGTGTGCTTTACCATGAGTCAGTCAAGGGGTACAAGAGTGATCCAAGAATGGATCACAGGACAGCGGTCAAAGTTATCCTTAGTAACTAGTGGACTAAGGAATTTTCTCGATTATGGAGGTGGTAAAGGGGTTCGTCGTAAAGGGTTACGTCGATGCAAGCTTAACACCTATCCGGATAGCTCTGAGTAGAGATACCGGATACGTATAATGGAGCAACAATTTAGAATAGCTCCAAGTAGAACAGTTATTTGGAATAGCTCCAAATAGAACGTGGTAGCTGCATCTAGGAGATGACATAGAGATTTGTAAAGCACACACGGATCTGAAAGGTTTAGACCCGTTGACTATAACCTCTCTCACAAGCATAACATGATCAAACCCAGAACTCATCGAGTGTTAATCACATGGTAAATGTGAACTAGATTATTGACTCTAGTAAACTCTTTGGGTGTTAGTCACATGGGGATGTGACCTTGAGTGTTAATCACATATCGATGTGAACTAGATTATTGACTCTAGTGCAAGTGGGAGACTGTTGAAAATATGCCCTAGAGGCAATAATAAATTGATTATTATTATATTTCCTTGTTCATGATAATCGTTTATTATCCATGCTAGAATTGTATTGATAGGAAACTCAGATACATGTGTGGATACATAGACAACACCATGTCCCTAGTAAGCCTCTAGTTGACTAGCTCGTTAATCAATAGATGGTTACGGTTTCCTGACCATGGACATTGGATGTCGTTGATAACGGGATCACATCATTAGGAGAATGATGTGATGGACAAGACCCAATCCTAAGCCTAGCACAAGATCATGTAGTTCGTATGCTAAAGCTTTTCTAATGTCAAGTATCATTTCCTTAGACCATGAGATTGTGCAACTCACGGATACAGTAGGAGTGCTTTGGGTGTGCCAAACGTCACAACGTAACTGGGTGGCTATAAAGGTACACTACGGGTATCTCTGAAAGTGTCTGTTGGGTTGGCACGAATCGAGATTGGGATTTTGTCACTCCGTGTAAACGGAGAGGTATCTCTGGGCCCACTCGGTAGGACATCATCATAATGTGCACAATGTGACCAAGGGGTTGATCACGGGATGATGTGTTACGGAAGAGAGTAAAGAGACTTGCCGGTAACGAGATTGAACAAGGTATCGGTATACCGACGATCGAATCTCGGGCAAGTACCATACCGCTAGACAAAGGGAATTGTATACGGGATTGATTGAGTCCTTGACATCGTGGTTCATCCGATGAGATCATCGTGGAACATGTGGGAGCCAACATGGGTATCCAGATCCCGCTGTTGGTTATTGACCGGAGAACATCTCGGTCATGACTACATGTCTCCCGAACCCGTAGGGTCTACACACTTAAGGTTCGATGACGCTAGGGTTATAAAGGAAGTTTGTATGTGGTTACCGAATGTTGTTCAGAGTCCCGGATGAGATCCCGGACGTCACGAGGAGTTCCGGAATGGTCCGGAGGTAAAGATTTATATATAGGAAGTCCTGTTTCGTCCATCGGGACAAGTTTCGGGGTCATCGGTATTGTACCGGGACCACCGGAAGGGTCCCGGGGGCCCACCGGGTGGGGCCACCTGCCCCGGGGGCCACATGGGCTGTAGGGGGTGCGCCTTGGCCTACATGGGCCAAGGGCACCAGCCCCTAGAGGCCCATGCGCCAAGATATAGGAAAAAGGGAAGAGTCCTAAAGGGGGAAGGCACCTCCGAGGTGCCTTGGGGAGGATGGACTCCTCCCCCCTCCTTAGCCGCACCCCTTTCTTGGAGTAGGGGGCAAGGCTGCGCCTCCCCCCTCTCCCTTGCCCCTATATATAGTGGAGGGGAGGGAGGGCATCCATACCTGAGCCCTTGGCGCCTCCCTCCCTCCCGTGACACCTCCTCCTCTCCCGTAGGTGCTTGGCGAAGCCCTGCAGGATTGCCACGCTCCTCCATCACCACCACGCCGTTGTGCTGCTGCTGGATGGAGTCTTCCTCAACCTCTCCCTCTCTCCTTGCTGGATCAAGGCGTGGGAGACATCGTCGAGCTGTACGTGTGTTGAACGCGGAGGTGCCGTCCGTTCGGCACTAGGATCATCGGTGATCTGAATCACGACGAGTACGACTCCATCAACCCCGTTCACTTGAACGCTTCCGCTTAGCGATCTACAAGGGTATGTAGATGCACTCTCCTTTCTACTCGTTGCTGGTCTCTCCATAGATAGATCTTGGTGTTACGTAGGAAAATTTTTGAATTTCTGCTACGTTCCCCTACAGTTTGGACCTGAGTATCTACCAGAACCAAATGTGCAGGACACAGAGAAGTTGTTGGCTATTGGACAGGCAAGGGGGTTTCCTGGAATGCTCGGATCAATTGATTGCATGCGTTGGCAATGGAAGAGCCGCCCCAAAGGTTTGCGGGGAATGTATCAAGGTCACACCAGAGAGGCCACCATTACTAGAAGCGGTGGCATCACATGACTTATGGATTTGGCATGCTTTCTTTGGAATCACCGCCGTGCAACTACACTGACAATAGCCGAGACTACAACATGAGATGTTATCTTGCCGATGGTATCTATCCTCTGTGGGCGACATTTGTAAAGACCATATTGAAGCCGTGTGACAAGAAATAGAGCCACTTTGCAACAATGCAGGAAGCGGCTAGGAAGGATGTGGAGAGGACATTTGGTGTGCTTCAAGCTCGTTGGGAAATTGTGTGGAGGGCCGCAATGATGTGGGAATCAGAAACTTTTGTGGCAGCTGATGACATGTTGTGTTATTCTGCACAATATGATTGTCGAGGATGAGGGTGTTGGTGCAGCCCAAACCCATGATTTTGAAGCATCTGGAGAACAAGTTGAAACCCCGGAAGATCAAGATGCGGCTTAGCTGATGACCTTTCTGTTGATGCATCAGAATCTTCGAGATTAGCAGGTGCACACGCAACTACTAAATGATCTTGTAGAGCACATGTGAGCCCATAATGGCAACCAACAAGTCAATGCTTGAGTTTGGCACTTAAAATAAATTTTATGTAAACACTATCTATGCTTCGTACCAACATTTGCTATTTACGTGCGACATTAAGTTGTATGTGCTGGAATTTTTGTCTATTTGGGCCTAGCCCAATAGCAGTTTCAGAAATTCCTAATAAACCCTAGAGGCCCACGCAGCCCATTCGTGCAAGGCAAGAGATGGAACTAAAGTTTAGTCCCACATTGCTAGTTTAGAGGGAGTTGGACCTTTTTATAAGGGAGGCTCCTTCCCCACTTGTATGAGCATGAAAACAAGAGGGACATCCACGCACGCTCCTCCTCCGCCGCCTGCCTCGCCGCGCTGCGCCGCGCCGCGCTGCGCCGCGCCGCGCTGCGGGTTGCGGGAATGAGCCGAGCCGATGTCTAAATTTTTGCCACGCACTATGGGTATACGAAAGGTCAGTTTTTGCGATAGTGGAGTTTGAATGCGAACGGTGTAGCCCTTCGGCTGCTGGCTGTTCGCTTCGTCTTTATCTCTTCGTTTCACCTTCCGTCGCTGCCCTCTCGCCTCCTTCTCTGCGCCTATAAAAGGGAGGCCGCTCCTCTCAGAGAGACATACCAGAACTACTCCTTCCCTCGCCATCGGTTCCATCTCTGAGCTGCTGCTGTCTTCCTCATCCCGGCTTGCGGCGTGCACCGCAAGTCCGGACAGTAGGCCTCTGAGACCGCACCTTTTGAGTCCTGTACGGGAGAAGGGTGATAAGGTTTTTGGGGAGTGCTCAGCGCGACTACTGGCTGCTTCATCATGGACGATCCGGTCGCCGACGACTACTTCCCCGACGACGACTTCTTCCCTGACGTCCACGACCTCCTCGACGACATGGCAGGCGAGGACACCGACCCCAAGTCCAGCGCTTCTGCTGCTGCTGTGTCGTACGTGTTCTTCTCCTTTCTGTTAGAAGTCCTGCTACAGTTCTTGGCTCTAGTTTCTGCCCTATGTATGTTAGGTTCTATGTCGTATAAGCAACTTCATCTAGTATCTGTTCTAGATGTGTTTAGCTCAAATTCATATATGCAGACGATGTTTATCTTCTTTCTGTCAGATTGCATGACTTGCTTTATATTTGCTACTTTAGTCATGCTTTATCTAGTATTTCCGTTAGCAAAATTATTTGGTAAATTGTTCACATTTCCAACAATCCAAAAACCTTATAATAGGCAATTTACCCCGAGTGGTTTTGCTGCTTCCATGAGACCTCCTATGTGTGAGGGTATCCACTATAAGAGGTGGCGCGTGAGAGCAGTCTTATGGTTTCAGACCATGAGCTACTATGACGCCACTCTTGGCAAACCTGAAGGAGAGCAAGATGCTCAACAGGCACAAGCTTTTCAGAAAATGGATACCTTGTTTAAGGCTGCTCTCTTGAGTGTTCTTGGTGAGAACATAGTTGATGCTTATGCGTCAATTGACAATGGAAAAGATATGTGGGACGCACTCGAGGCCAAGTTTGGGGTCTCGGATGCCGGCACTGAGGTGTACATCATGGAGCAATTCTATGATTACAGGATGACTGAAGAGCGCTCCGTGGTTGAGCAGGCTCATGAGATACAGTCATTTGCTAGAGAACTTGAGCACTTCAATTGCATGCTACCGAACAAGTTTGTCGCCGGGGGTATCATCACTAAGCTTCCTCCTTCATGGAGGAACTTTGCTACCTTAATGAAGCATAAGAGACAGGGGTTTTCCATTTCAGATCTCATTGGTACTCTTGATGTGGAAGAAAAGGCGAGAGCAAAATACACACGTGCTCGAGGTATTGAGGGAGGATCTAGTGCCAATCTGGTACAGAAGAAAAACTTCCAGTCCCACAAGTTCAGGAACAAGGGCAAGCTGTTGGGTTTCGTAGTAATTTCAAAAAATTTCCTACGCGCACACAGGATCATGTGATGCATAGCAACGAGAGGAGAGTGTTGTCTACGTACCCAACGCAGACCGACTGCGGAAGCAATGACACGACGTAGAGGAAGTAGTCGTACGTCTTCACGATCCAACCGATCAAGCACCGAAACTACGGCACCTCCGAGTTCGAGCACACGTTCAGCTCGATAACGATCTCCGGACTCCGATCCAGCAAAGAGTCGGGGAAGAGTTTCGTCAGCACGACGGCGTGGTGACGATCTTGATGAACTACAGCAGCAGGGCTTCGCCTAAACTCCGCTACAGTATTATCGAGGAATATGGTGGCAGGGGGCACCGCACACGGCTAAGGAATCGATCACGTGGATCAACTTGTGTCAACTTGTGTGTTTAGAGGTGCCCCTGCCTCCGTATATAAAGGAGGAGAGGAGGGGAGGCTGGCCGGCCAAAGAGGGAGGCGCAGGAGAGTCCTACTCCCTCTGGGAGTAGGATTCCTCCCCCCAATCCTAGTCCAACTAGGATTCCTCGGAGGGGAAGGGAGAGAGGGGGGCCGGCCACCTTCTCCTAGTCCTAATAGGACTAGGAGAGGGGAAAGAGGCGCAGCCACCTTGGGCTGCCCCTTTCTCCTTTCCACTAAGGCCCATGATGGCCCATATGGCTCCTGGGGGGTTCCGGTAACCTCCCGGTAACCCGGTAAAATCCCGATTTCACCCGGAACACTTCCGATGTCCAAACATAGGCTTCCAATATATCAATCTTTACGTCTCGACCATTTAGAGACTCCTCGTCATGTCCGTGATCACATCCGGGACTCCGAACAACCTTCGGTACATCAAAATGCATAAACTCATAATATAACTGTCATCGTAACCTTAAGCGTGCGGACCCTACGGGTTCGAGAACAATGTAGACATGACCGAGACATGTCTCTGGTCAATAACCAATAGCGGGACCTGGATGCCCATATTGGCTCCTACATATTCTACGAAGATATTTATCGGTCAGACCGCATAACAACATACGTTGTTCCCTTTGTCATCGGTATGTTACTTGCCCGAGATTCGATCGTCGGTATCCAATACCTAGTTCAATCTCGTTAACGGCAAGTCTCTTTACTCGTTCCGTAATACATCATCTCACAACTAACATATTAGTTGTAATGCTTGCAAGGCTTATGTGATGTGTATTACCGAGAGGGCCCAGAGATACCTCTCCGACAATCAGAGTGACAAATCCTAATCTCGAAATACGCCAACCCAACATCGACCATTGGAGACACCTGTAGTACTCCTTTATAATCACCCATTTACGTTGTGACGTTTGGTAGTACCCAAAGTGTTCCTCCGGTAAACGGGAGTTGCATAATCTCATAGTCATAGGAACATGTATAAGTCATGAAGAAAGCAATAGCAACATACTAAACGATCAGGTGCTAAGCTAATGGAATGGGTCATGTCAATCAGATCATTCTACTAATGATGTGACCTCGTTAATCAAATAACAACTCATTGTTCATGGTTAGGAAACATAACCATCTTTGATTAACGAGCTAGTCAAGTAGAGGCATACTAGTGACACTCTGTTTTGTCTATGTATTCACACATGTATTATGTTTCCGGAAAATACAATTCTAGCATGAATAATAAACATTTATCATGATTATAAGGAAATAAATAATAACTTTATTATTGCCTCTAGGGCATATTTCCTTCAGTCTCCCACTTGCACTAGAGTCAATAATCTAGATTACACTGTAATGAATCTAACACCCATGGAGCTTTGGTGCTGATCATGTTTTGCTCGTGGAAGAGGCTTAGTCAACGGGTCTGCAATATTCAGATCCGTATGTATCTTGCAAATCTCTATGTCTCCCACCTGGACTAGATCCCGGATGGAGTTGAAGCGTCTCTTGATGTGTTTGGTCCTTTTGTGAAATCTGGATTCCTTTGCCAAGGCAATTGCACCAGTATTGTCACAAAAAATTTTCATTGGACCCGATGCACTAGGTATGACACCTAGATCGGATATGAACTCCTTCATCCAGACTCCTTCATTTGCTGCTTCCGAAGCAGCTATGTATTCCGCTTCACATGTAGATCCCGCTACGACGCTTTGTTTAGAACTGCACCAACTGACAGCTCCACCGTTTAATGTAAACACGTATCCGGTTTGCGATTTAGAATCGTCCGGATCAGTGTCAAAGCTTGCATCAACGTAACCTTTTACGATGAGCTCTTTGTCACTTCCATATACGAGAAACATATCCTTAGTCCTTTTCAGGTATTTCAGGATGTTCTTGACCGCTGTCCAGTGATCCATTCCTGGATTACTTTGGTACCTCCCTGCTAAACTTATAGCAAGGCACACATCAGGTTTGGTACACAGCATTGCATACATGATAGAGCCTATGGCTGATGCATAGGGAACATCTTTCATATTCTCTCTATCTTCTGCAGTGGTCGGGCATTGAGTCTTACTCAATTTCACACCTTGTAACACAGGCAAGAACCCTTTCTTTGCTTGATCCATTTTGAATTTCTTCAAAATTTTGTCAAGGTATGTGCTTTGTGAAAGTCCAATTAAGCGTCTTGATCTGTCTCTATAGATCTTAATGCCTAATATGTAAGCAGCTTCACCGAGGTCTTTCATTGAAAAACTTTTATTCAAGTATCCCTTTATGCTATCCAGAAATTCTATATCATTTCCAATCAGTAATATGTCATCCACATATAATATCAGAAATGCTACAGAGCTCCCATTCACTTTCTTGTAAATACAGGCTTCTCCAAAAGTCTGTATAAAACCAAATGCTTTGATCACACTATCAAAAACGTTTATTCCAACTCCGAGAGGCTTGCACCAGTCCATAAATGGATCGCTGGAGCTTGCACACTTTGTTAGCTCCCTTTGGATCGACAAAACCTTCTGGTTGCATCATATACAACTCTTCTTCCAGGAATCCATTCAGGAATGCAGTTTTGACATCCATTTGCCAAATTTCATAATCATAAAATGCGGCAATTGCTAACATGATTCGGACGGACTTAAGCATCGCTACGGGTGAGAAGGTCTCATCGTAGTCAATTCCTTGAACTTGCCGAAAACCTTTTGCGACAAGTCGAGCTTTGTAGACAGTAACATTACCATCAGCGTCAGTCTTCTTCTTAAAGATCCATTTATTCTCAATCGCTTGCCGATCATCGGGCAAGTCAACCAAAGTCCATACTTTGTTCTCATACATGGATCCCATCTCAGATTTCATGGCTTCAAGCCACTTTGCGGAATCTGGGCTCACCATCGCTTCTTCATAGTTCGTAGGTTCATCATGATCTAGTAGCATGACTTCCAGAACAGGATTTCCGTACCACTCTGGCGCGGATCTTACTCTGGTTGATCTACGTGGTTCAGTAGTATCTTGATCTGAAGTTTCATGATCATTATCATTGGCTTCCTCACTAACCGGTGTAGGTGTCACTGAAACAGTTTTCTGTGATGAACTACTCTCCAGTAAGGGAGCAGGTACAATTACCTCGTCAAGTTCTACTTTCCTCCCACTCACTTCTTTCGAGAGAAACTCCTTCTCTAGAAATGATCCATTCTTAGCAACGAATGTTTTGCCTTCGGATCTGTGATAGAAGGTGTACCCAACAGTTTCCTTTGGGTATCCTATGAATACACATTTCTCCGATTTGGGTTCGAGCTTATCAGGTTGAAGCTTTTTCACATAAGCATCGCAGCCCCAAACTTTAAGAAACGACAACTTTGGTTTCTTGCCAAACCATAGTTCATAAGGCGTCGTCTCAACGGATTTTGATGGTGCCCTATTTAACGTGAATGCGGCCGTCTCTAAAGCATATCCCCAAAATGATAGCGGTAAATCTGTAAGAGACATCATAGATCGCACCATATCTAGTAAAGTACGATTACGACGTTCGGACACACCATTACGCTGTGGTGTTCCGGGGGCGTGAGTTGCGAAACTATTCCACAGTTTTTCAAATGTACACCAAACTCGTAACTCAAATATTCTCCTCCACGATCAGATCGTAGAAACTTTATTTTCTTGTTACGATGATTTTCAACTTCACTCTGAAATTCTTTGAACTTTTCAAATGTTTCAGACTTATGCTTCATTAAGTAGATATATCCATATCTGCTCAAATCATCTGTGAAGGTGAGAAAATAACGATATCCGCCACGAGCCTCAATATTCATCGGACCACATACATCGGTATGTATGATTTCCAACAAATCTGTTGCTCTCTCCATAGTACCGGAGAACGGTGTTTTAGTCATCTTGCCCATGAGGCACGGTTCGCAAGTACCACGTGATTCATAATCAAGTGGTTCCAAAAGTCCATTAGTATGGAGTTTCTTCATGCGTTTTACACCGATATGACCTAAACGACAGTGCCACAAATAAGTTGCACTTTCATTATCAACTCTGTATCTTTTGGTTTCAACATTATGAATATGTGTATTACTACTATCGAGATTTAGTAAGAATAGACCACTCTTCAAGGGTGCATGACCATAAAAGATATTACTCATATAAATAGAACAACCATTATTCTCTGATTTAAATGAATAACCGTCTCGCATTAAACAAGATCCAGATATAATGTTCATGCTCAACGCTGGCACCAAATAACAATTATTTAGGTCTAATATTAATCCCGAAGGTAGATGTAGAGGTAGCGTGCCGACCGCGATCACATCGACTTTGGAACCGTTTCCCACGCGCATCGTCACCTCGTCCTTTGCCAGTGCCCGCTTATTCTGTAGTCCCTGTTTCGAGTTGCAAATATTAGCAACAGAACCAGTATCAAATACCCAGGTGCTACTGCGAGCATTGGTAAGGTACACATAAATAACATGTATATCACATATACCTTTGTTCACCTTGCCATCCTTCTTATCCGCCAAATACTTGGGGCAGTTCCGCTTCCAGTGACCAGTCTGCTTGCAGTAGAAGCACTCAGTTTCAGGCTTAGGTCTAGACTTGGGTTTCTTCTCTTGAGCAGCAACTTGCTTGCCGTTCTTTTTGAAGTTCCCCTTTTTCTTCCCTTTGCCCTTTTTCTTGAAACTAGTGGTCTTGTTAACCATCAACACTTGATGCTCCTTCTTGATTTCTACCTCCGCAGCTTTTAGCATTGCGAAGAGCTCGGGAATAGTCTTGTTCATCCCTTGCATATTATAGTTCATCACGAAGCTCTTGTAGCTTGGTGGCAGTGATTGGAGAATTCTGTCAATGACGCAATCATCTGGAAGATTAACTCCCAATTGAAGCAAGTGATTATTATACCCAGACATTTTGAGTATATGCTCACTGACAGAACTGTTCTCTTCCATCTTGCAGCTATAGAACTTATTGGAGACTTCGTATCTCTCAATCCGGGCATTTGCTTGAAATATTAACTTCAACTCCTGGAACATCTCATATGCTCCATGACGTTCAAAACGTCGTTGAAGTCCCGATTCTAAGCCGTAAAGCATGGCACACTGAACTATCGAGTAGTCATCAGCTTTGCTATGCCAGACGTTCATAACATCTGGCGTTGCTCCAGCAGCAGGCCTGGCACCCAGCGGTGCTTCCAGGACGTAATTCTTCTGTGCAGCAATGAGGATAATCCTCAAGTTACGGACCCAGTCCGTGTAATTGCTACCATCATCTTTCAACTTTGCTTTCTCAAGGAACGCATTAAAATTTAACGGAACAACAGCACGAGCCATCTATCTACAATCAACATAAACAAGCAAGATACTATCAGGGACTAAGTTCATGATAAATTTTAAGTTCAATTAATCATATTATTAAAGAACTCCCACTTAGATAGACATCCCTCTAATCCTCTAAGTGATCACGTGATCCAAATCAACTAAACCATGTCCGATCATCACGTGAGATGGAGTAGTTTCATCGGTGAACATCATTATGTTGATCATATCTACTATATGATTCACGCTCGACCTTTCGGTCTCCGTGTTCCGAGGCCATATCTGCATATGCTAGGCTCGTCAAGTTTAACCTGAGTATTCTGCGTGCGCAACTGTTTTGCACCCGTTGTATTTGAACGTAGAGCCTATCACATCCGATCATCACGTGGTGTCTCAGCACGAAGAACTTTTGCAACGGTGCATACTCAGGGAGAACACTTCTTGATAATTTAGTGAGAGATCATCTTATAATGCTACCGTCAATCAAAGCAAGATAAGATGCATAAAAGATAAACATCACATGCAATCAATATAAGTGATATGATATGGCCATCATTATCTTGTGCTTGTGATCTCCATCTCCGAAGCACCGTCATGATCACCATCGTCACCGGCGCGACACCTTGATCTCCATCGTAGCATCGTTGTCGTCTCGCCAATCTTATGCTTCCACGACTATCACTACCGTTTAGTAATAAAGTAAAGTATTACATCGCGATTGCATTGCATACAATAAAGCGACAACCATATGGCTCCTGCCAGTTGCCGATAACTTGGTTACAAAACATGATCATCTCATACAATAAAATTCAGCATCATGCCTTGACCATATCACATCACAACATGCCCTGCAAAAACAAGTTAGACGTCCTCTACTTTGTTGTTGCATGTTTTACGTGGCTGCTACGGGCTTAAGTAAGAACCAATCTCACCTACGCATCAAAACCACAACGATAGTTTGTCAAATAGACTCCGTTTTAACCTTCGCAAGGACCGGGCGTAGCCATACTTGGTTCAACTAAAGTTGGAGAGGCAGTCGCCCGCAAGCCATCTCTGTGCAAAGCACGTCGAAGGAACCGGTCTCGCGTAAGCGTACGCGTAAGGTTGGTCTGGGTCGTCTCGTCCAACAATACCGCTGAACCAAAATATGACATGCTGGTAGGCAGTATGACTTGTATCGTCCACAACTCACTTGTGTTCTACTCGTGCATATAACATCAACATCATTAACCTAGGCTCGGATGCCACTGTTGGGTTTCGTAGTAATTTCAAAAATTTTCCTACGCGCACACAGGATCATGTGATGCATAGCAACGAGAGGAGAGTGTTGTCTACGTACCCAACGCAGACCGACTGCGGAAGCAATGACACGACGTAGAGGAAGTAGTCGTACGTCTTCACGATCCAACCGATCAAGCACCGAAACTACGGCACCTCCGAGTTCGAGCACACGTTCAGCTTGATGACGATCCCCGGACTCCGATCCAGCAAAGTGTCGGGGAAGAGTTTCGTCAGCACGACGGCGTGGTGACGATCTTGATGAACTACAGCAGCAGGGCTTCGCCTAAACTCCGCTACAGTATTATCGAGGAATATGGTGGCAGGGGGCACCGCACACGGCTAAGGAATCGATCACGTGGATCAACTTGTGTCAACTTGTGTGTTTAGAGGTGCCCCTGCCTCCGTATATAAAGGAGGAGAGGAGGGGAGGCTGGCCGGCCAAAGAGGGAGGCGCAGGAGAGTCCTACTCCCTCTGGGAGTAGGATTCCTCCCCCCAATCCTAGTCCAACTAGGATTCCTCGGAGGGGAAGGGAGAGAGGGGGGCCGGCCACCTTCTCCTAGTCCTAATAGGACTAGGAGAGGGGAAAGAGGCGCAGCCACCTTGGGCTGCCCCTTTCTCCTTTCCACTAAGGCCCATGATGGCCCATATGGCTCCTGGGGGGTTCCGGTAACCTCCCGGTAACCCGGTAAAATCCCGATTTCACCCGGAACACTTCCGATGTCCAAACATAGGCTTCCAATATATCAATCTTTACGTCTCGACCATTTAGAGACTCCTCGTCATGTCCGTGATCACATCCGGGACTCCGAACAACCTTCGGTACATCAAAATGCATAAACTCATAATATAACTGTCATCGTAACCTTAAGCGTGCGGACCCTACGGGTTCGAGAACAATGTAGACATGACCGAGACATGTCTCTGGTCAATAACCAATAGCGGGACCTGGATGCCCATATTGGCTCCTACATATTCTACGAAGATATTTATCGGTCAGACCGCATAACAACATACGTTGTTCCCTTTGTCATCGGTATGTTACTTGCCCGAGATTCGATCGTCGGTATCCAATACCTAGTTCAATCTCGTTAACGGCAAGTCTCTTTACTCGTTCCGTAATACATCATCTCACAACTAACATATTAGTTGTAATGCTTGCAAGGCTTATGTGATGTGTATTACCGAGAGGGCCCAGAGATACCTCTCCGACAATCGGAGTGACAAATCCTAATATCGAAATACGCCAACCCAACATCGACCATTGGAGACACCTGTAGTACTCCTTTATAATCACCCATTTACGTTGTGACGTTTGGTAGTACCCAAAGTGTTCCTCCGGTAAACGGGAGTTGCATAATCTCATAGTCGTAGGAACATGTATAAGTCATGAAGAAAGCAATAGCAACATACTAAACGATCAGGTGCTAAGCTAATGGAATGGGTCATGTCAATCAGATCATTCTACTAATGATGTGACCTCGTTAATCAAATAACAACTCATTGTTCATGGTTAGGAAACATAACCATCTTTGATTAACGAGCTAGTCAAGTAGAGGCATACTAGTGACACTCTGTTTGTCTATGTATTCACACATGTATTATGTTTCCGGAAAATACAATTCTAGCATGAATAATAAACATTTATCATGATTATAAGGAAATAAATAATAACTTTATTATTGCCTCTAGGGCATATTTCCTTCACAAGCTTGATGGTAAAACAAAGTTCGATGGGAAGAACAAGGCTGTACAACACACGAACTTCAAGAAGAAGAGTGACAAGAAGAAAGGTGCTTGTCATGTGTGTGGAGATCCTGATCATTGGGCTCCTAGTTGTCCTAATCGCTATGACAAGCGTCATCCTGGGAAAGGCGGCAAGACCGCTAATGTTGTCATTGGAGACACTGACACGAAGGATGCTGGGTATGGTATATTTCTCACTATTATTTCAGTATGTCATTCTCCCGATTAGTTGATTGACACGGGTGCTAATGTGCATGTATGTGGTGATATTTCCATGTTTTTGTCTTATCAGACCGCAGGGACTTCAACTGTGCTAAGGGGCAACGGTTCAAGTGCTTCTGTTCGTGGTGTTGGCACGGTCGATCTGAAGTTTACTTCGGGGAAGATCGTGCGGCTGAAGAACGTGCATTATGTCCCCTCCGTCAATAAAAATCTTGTTAGCGGATCTCTTCTGTGTAGAGATGGCTATAAGCTTGTCTTTGAGTCGAATAAATTTGTAATATCCAAGTATGGAACCTTTGTTGGTAAAGGCTATGAGTCAGGAGGCCTGATTCGTTTATCCTTATCAGACCTTTGCAATAAAGTTGTTAATCATATTTGCAACAATAGTGAATCAAATGTGTGGCATTCACGTCTTTGTCATGTTAACTCTGGTTGCATGTTGCGATTAGCGAAGTTGAACTTAATCCCTAGTTTCACCACTATCAAGGGATCTAAGTGTCAAGTGTGTGTGCAAGCTAAGCAACCTCGTAAGTCTCACGTGACTGCGGAGACGAGAAATCTTGCACCACTAGAACTTATACATTCAGATCTATGTGAAATGAATGGTGTTTTGACAAAAGGTGGAAAGAAATATTTCATGACGTTAATTGACGACTCCACTAGATACTGCCATGTGTATCTTCTGAAATCTAAGATGAGGCTTTGAACTTTTTCAAGATCTATAAAGTTGAAGTGGAAAACCAACTTGATCGAAAAATCAAGAGGCTTAGATCCGACCGTGGTGAAGAGTATTTTTCCAATGAATTTGATGCTTTTTGTGTGGAACATGGTATAATCCATGAGAGGACGCCTCCCTACTCACCTCAGTCAAATGGGGTGGTCGAAAGAAAGAACCGTACTCTAACTGATTTGGTTAACGCCATGTTAGACACATCGGGTCTCTCCAAGGCATGGTGGGGGGAGGCGATATTGACAGCATGTCATGTCCTAAATCGAGTCCCCACAAAGAACAAAGAGATAACTCCATTCGAGGAATGGGAGAAGAAAAGGTTAAAACTCTCTTATCTGCAAACATGGGGTTGTTTGGCGAAAGTCAATGTACCAATTCCAAATAAGCGGAAACTGGGACCAAAAACTGTGGATTTTGTTTTCCTGGGATATGCTTTTCATAGTATTGGTTATAGATTCTTGGTTGTAAAATCTGAGGTACCTGACATGCATGTCGGTACGATCATGGATTCGAACGATGCGACTTTCTTTGAAGATATCTTTCCCATGAAGGATATGGCTACCTCATCTAATCAGGAGATGCCAAGTTCATCGAATCAGGAACCAGTTAAAATTACTGAACCTGCCATTTCGATGGAACACTTTGAAAGTCCTGTGGAGGAGAACAATGAAGTTCCTACTAGGAGCAAGAGACAGAGGACTGCAAAGTCCTTTGGTGATGATTTTCTTGTGTATCTCATAGATGACACTCCCAGTTCTATTTCGGAGGCCTATGCATCGGAAAATGCTGACTACTGGAAGGAAGCGGTTCGTAGCGAGATGGATTCCATCTTGGCGAATGAAACTTGGGAGATAACTGATCGTCCTTATGGGTGCAAACCTATAGGATGCAAATGGGTATTCAAGAAGAAGCTTAGGTCTGATGGTACTATTGAATAGTACAAGGCTCGGCTCGTGGCTAAGGGTTATACCCAAAAGGAAGGTGAAGATTTCTTTGATACTTACTCACCTGTGGCTCGACTGACCACTATTCGAGTTCTACTTTCACTAGCTGCCTCACATGGTCTTCTCGTTCATCAAATGGATGTTAAGTCTGCTTTCCTAAATGGAGAGTTGGATGAGGAAATTTATATGGAACAACTAGATGGGTTTGTAATAGATGGTTAGGAAGGGAAAGTGTGCAAGTTGCTGAAGTCTTTGTATGGACTCAAGCAAGCACCCAAACAGTGGCATGAGAAGTTCGAAAGAACTTTAACAGCTACATGATTTGTTGTGAATGAAGCTGGCAAATGTGTGTACTATCGCCATGGTGGGGACGAGGGAGTTATGCTTTGCTTGTATGTTGATGACATACTGATTTTCGGAACAAATCTGAATGTTATTAAGGAGGTCAAGGATTTCCTATCTCGCTGTTTTGAGATGAAGGATTTAGGAGTGGCTGATGTCATTCTGAACATCAAGTTGTTGAGAGATGATGATGGTGGGATTACATTGCTTCAATATCACTATGTGGAAAAGATCTTGAGTCGCATTGGCTATAGTGACTGCAAGCCCTCTCCAACACCATATGATGCTAGTGTGCTGCTTCGAAAGAATCGAAGAATTGCTAGAGATCAATTGAAGTATTCTCAGATTATTGACTCGCTTATGTACTTAGCCAGTGCTACAAGACCTGACATCTCTCTTGCTGTTAGCAAACTGAGTCGGTTTGTTTCAAAACCAGGAGATGTGCATTGAAAAGCTCTAGAGAGAGTTTTGCGTTATTTGAAAGGCACTGCGAATTATGGAATTCACTACACTGGGCACCCAAAGGTGCTTGAAGGGTATAGTGACTCAAACTGGATCTCAGATGCTGATGAGATAAAGGCCACGAGCGGATATGTATTCACTCATGAAGGTGACGTTGTTTCTTGGAAGTCTTGCAAGCAGACCATCTTAACGAGGTCAACAATGGAAGCAGAACTCACAGCACTAGATACAGCTACGGTCGAAGCAGATTGGCTTCGTCGGCTCTTGAATGACTCGCCGGTAGTTGAGAAACCTGTACCGGGTATCCTTATGAACTGTGACAATCAAACTGTGATCACTAAAGTGAGCAGCTCAAAGGATAACATGAAGTCATCAAGACACGTTCAAAGAAGGTTAAAGTCTGTCAAAAAATGAAAAACTCCGGAGTTATTGCATTGGATTATATCCAAACGTCTAAAATCTGGCAGATCCTTTTACTAAGGGTCTATCACGTAATGTGATAGATAATGCATCGAGGGAGATGGGTATGAGACCCACAATATGAGTTGTTCACAATGGTAACCTATTCTTTGTGATCAGAGATCCCGTGAATTAGATGTGGAAGACAAGCTGTTGGTCAACTGGTAGGAGAGTATCCTTACTGTTAAAAATACCACTCCATGAAGATGCAATACTCTCCTAATCTGCATGGCAGGTTGATGTATATCTTAATGTGTCCTAAGTGGCTCTTTGAAGCAGAGATGTTGTCCTGCAGAACATCTTTTGAAGAACGCACCTATATGAGTCTGATTGTTAAACGTCGCAATCTATGAGAGTAGGGTTCTCTCTAGTAAACTCATGAATGGTCTCAGAGTATGACGCATAAGCTCCACCCGCGGGGAAGACCCACGATAGCCACGTATCGGTCAAGGCTTTATGTGAAGCTAGATTCGTAGAAAACCTGCAGTTCAAGGCCCAGTCCACTGTTCAAGTTGCTTACTAGTGTAGCATAGGGTTCTAGGTGGAAGTTCAACTTAACAGTCTCCACTGCAGTACCAGTATATAAAACAGTGTTTTGGAACCAAAGGCAAATTTTGTGTTCCTCTGGGATCTGGTGGGGGATTGCTGGAATTTTTGTCTATTTGGGCCTAGCCCAATAGCAGTTTCAGAAATTCCTAATAAATCCTAGAGGCCCACGCAGCCCATTCGTGCAAGGCAAGAGGTCGAACTAAAGTTTAGTCCCACATTGCTAGTTTAGAGGGAGTTGGACCTCTTTATAAGGGAGGCTCCTTCCCCACTTGTATGAGCATGAGAACAAGAGGGACATCCACGCACGCTCCTCCTCCGCCGCCCGCCTCGCCACGCTACGCCACGCCTCGTCACGAGGCGCCGCGGGTTGCGGGAATGAGCCGAGCCGATGTCTAAATTTTTACCACGCACTACGGGTATACGAAAGGTCACACGAAAGCTGAAAAGTTTTTGCGATAGTGGAGTTTGAATGCGAACGGTGCAGCCCTTCGGCTGCTGGCTGTTTGCTTCGTCTTCATCTCTTTGTTTCACCTTCTGTCGCTGCCCTCTCGCCTCCTTCTCTGCACCTATAAAAGGGAGGTCGCTCCTCTCAGAGAGATGTACCAGAACTACTCCTTCCCTCGCCATCGGTTCCATCTCTGAGCTGCTGCTGTCTTCCTCATCCCGGCTTGCGGCGTGCACCGCACGTCCGGACAGTAGGCCTCCGAGACCGCATCTTTTGAGTCATGTACGGGAGAAGGGTGATAAGGTTTTTGGGGAGCGCTCAGCGCGACTACTGGCTGCTTCATCACGGACGATCCGGTCGCCGACGACTACTTCCCCGACGACGACTTCTTCCCTGACGTCCACGACCTCCTCGACGACATGGCAGGCGAGGACACCGACCCCAAGTCTAGCACTTCTGCTGCTGCTGTGCCGTACGTGTTCTTCTCCTTTCTGTTAGAAGTCCTGCTACAGTTCTTGGCTCTAGTTTCTGCCCTACGTATGTTAGGTTCTATGTCGTATAAGCAACTTCATCCAGTATCTGTTCTAGATGTGTTTAGCTCAAGTTCATATATGCAGACGATGTTTATCTTCTCTTTGTCAGATTGCATGACTTGCTTTATATTTGCTATTTTAGTTATGCTTTATCTAGTATTTCCGTTAGCAAAATTATTTTGTAAATTGTTCACATTTCCAACAATATGATCGACGTGCATGTATTTGCATGGATTTGAGAGTCCGGATTTGAGATATGTGGATGCCGGGACGGAAATATGAGGGCCCTTCCGGTTGCGCCCGCGGGCATGTCCGAGCGCGTCCGCAGCCGTATAGGGGGTCGGATTTGCCAAGTCTGACCGTAAATGCTCTTAGATGTGCCACGCAGACCTCAGCTTAAACTCTAGGAGCAAAGAATCGATATATCCAATTGCAAAACAGAAAATAAAAAGAATCGTCATATCTCAATCCGATCCGGTAGGACGGTCGACACGCAGCGAGAGAGCGAGATTGATTGGTGGCATACTAGTCCAAATCTAGCCCGCCCTTTTACGTCCACAATCAGATGAAGATCACTTAACCAATCCGAGCGTGCATGGCTCGCACATGTGTTGGCGCTTTGGCCAAATCACCTCCGAGACTGAGAGCAAACCAATTAAGCATCACGTGGTTCGTACTACGATCGAGATAGGGTTTGGACCTATCAGGCCTGCGCGCGCCGGCCTGATCGACTGACCAAAGGTGGTACGTACGATTAGTCGGCGTTTCACGTGCAGCCAACCCCCATGGTTACCAACCTCGCTCCACCGGCCAATCAATCAGGCCACCCCGTGGTTTGGAGACCAGATAAGGATCATCCATATGGTCGACCACACTATCGATTAGCTTTGTTTAGGGCACGGTAAGTTGCACGGTTAGTTCCTCCACAAGTTTCACATAGCTTACACAGTAACCAGCTTTTGACTTTTCATTTTGCACCTCAGACTAAAGTCACAAAGTCTAGCTCCCTTCAACAACTTTCAATTGTATACACAAAACTAAGCCTTCCATGTGCTTTATTCAAAATTG
>NC_041387.1:540673103-540736047 GCF_002162155.2 Triticum dicoccoides | reverse complement strand
CAAAGTGAATGAGACCAAATTGTATCTCATTTGAAAAAAACCCTGAAAGCTCTGTCGACGTACCGGTTGGAATTAGATGCTAAACTAATGCAGAGCGGGCAGTGATTCCTTGTCACATGCCTATAGCTACACGCCCTCGTAGTTTGGCTCCCCTTTGGCATCACGCGCACCACACAGAATCGCTCAATTATGCACTAAACTAATCAGGTTGGTGCTACTACTCCATTGGTTAGGCAAAGCTGGCTTTGGCCTCGGGCTTAAACTATGCGCTGCCACTGCCATCCTTATCTCGGACACCTCCCGTTCCTGTTTCCCCATCTCCAACTTGCGGGATCCCAACGCCATATGTTAATCAACCCGTTGATCACTTCACTAATAATACTCGTAATTAAACCCCATGGTGACCACCGTACCCAAACCTAATCTCCTCGGGCCGCGGGCCACGGGCCACGGCTAGCTCTGACACAGGCTCGCCTACCTCGCCTAATCTAACCATGCTTTCCGATCGAACAAGCGGTCAAGGCTTCACCTCGTCGCAATTTGCAAGAAAAGCTTAGCCTAGGAGTAGCGCTTTGACAAAATCAAATCCATTACAGTACTCTATTTGATTGGGCAGCCGTCTCCTGGCGTGCATGTGCACGCCGAACGGAGCAGCAGCAACGTACGCACACTCTTCCTCCTCCTCGAGGCGCGCGCGCGTGACAGTGCTGGCTTGATACGGCCGATCTCCTCCGTGGCCTTTTGCGTGATAGCGCCACTAATCGCTACTAGGGTTATTCTAAAGGGTCTCCTCTCGCTTAGGTTAATAGCTAGCCGGTCGTTGCCCTCGTCGTTTGCTAGAAGCTTGCCATCACTGACCGACCGATCGCCGTCGAGTCAGTCAATGTGTCTTCTCCAACTCCAAGCTAGTAGGTCAGTTAGTTAAGACAAGGCACCGCCGCTGTCACAGTACGTACGTGGTAAATTACTAACGCACCAAAGAACTTAAAAGATATCACTGTATATCTCTGCAAGGAATAGTAGTAGAAGACTAGTTAACTGAATCCAAAATACGGACGTCTGTGTCAGCCGTAATATGTCTTTGTGTCCATGGCTGCAGTCTTGCAGAGTACTCCACAGTCCACACTAGTAGATTAGAGGGAGACAGCGTACGTTTCACCTTGTGAGAGGCCCTCCACCTAGGGCGCGACACATGTGTACGTAATTAACCTCGGTACTAGAGGCGGAGTGACCGCGGCAACAGGTGTAAACTCGATGTTTTGTTTTTTTAACTGACAGCAGCGCTAATGCCAAGCTTAACCGGAATCATGGCCGGCCATCTTGCATGCATGCTTTCCCATAAAGGCGCCACATTTTAGGGAACGCGGCATCGATCCATACATTGCCCATTGGACGGCAACCGCGCAAAGCTTCAACCCCAAGGTTGGTACTACTCCGCGCAGGCTAAACTAGGGGCGCAGGCGCACACATGGCATGCTTTGGGCCATGATAGTTTGTTAAGATTGTGCTCTTTCTTTTGCTCCTCCCCTTAATCTAAGGCCTAGAAGAGTCTAAACTAATCCCAGTTGCATGCTCGTAAAGCTTAAGCACCAACCACTGAATCGGGCAAAGGATGAGGCTAGCTCGCTCCTAGGTAGGGGACCAGCGCGCCGGGAAACATCCGGACAAAGCCTCATTAACGCTAATGTAAACAAACTCGTTAACTTTGTGGGCTTTAGCTTCGGCCACACCGCAAGGCTCACACAAGTGCTCCCCTGGCATTGCGTGTCGATGACGTGGGCTCGTGTCTGCTGACCTGGCTGACCCGGAGAGCGACACGTGCGTGGAAGGCGCACGGACCGTGTGAGCGGAGCGAGTGACCCGGGCTCGCGCATACCGAGGATGCCGCCCTCGAGGGGTGTGGTAGGCTTTTGTTTTGGCGAAATGATTTGATTCCAATGTTTAATACTCACTAACCCCAAGTGTATGGTTAAAGAAAGGGTTTATGTGCGAGAGAGGTTTAAGGAAGGAGATCACGGCCATGGCGAGGCGAAACGTGGCCATCGTGTCGTGATTAGTTTAGGGACGTGTTTCTTAGTCACTCTAGTTGCCTAATTAACAACAGCTTGATGAATGGACGAAAGGTGGTGGAACTTTCTTGTTGGTACGGTTAGCTTGTTTGTTTAGGGGCTCACTTCTCTAGGGAACAAACTTTATCTTGTGATTTTGCCATACAAGGCAAGTGTGTGACATAAGGGCTGACGAATTGTTCGTTGCCATGTCGACCCAACACAACACTCCGTGTGTTGTCTAAACCAATAACAAACGCACACGCTATATTCTGCAGACAAAAGTACAACCTTGAAATTGGACATTTGCCGGCCGATACAAATTATATAGCATTGTTTGTACTGTCGTACATAGATGCAAAAATTCAAAAAAAAAAAAAACCCACCACACCGCTCACTGCAGTCTATATACATGGTAGCGAACCAATTTTACACTCCCGAATACAGATGCGTTACATGAAATGAAGAAAGCAAACCACACCTTGATCGACCATGCACACAGTTCCACAATTTGTACAATCCACAATGCACGCTACAAGTCACCAGACACCAGTCACACCACACAAACAAGCACTGCAAAACTAACTGTCATATCCGACGAAGGCCAAATACAACATGAGCACACCTATCAGATACAGTACAATACAAGGCAAGAGTCATAGGCTAACTACACCTCGCTGATCGTGAACCATTCTCCACGGCAGCCTTTGGCTGGCCGCCAACCTGATCAAACCTGAAGCAGCACAGCAGATGGTCGTTGACGATCCCGGCGACCTGCATGAACGAGTAGACCGTCGTGGGGCCGACGCACCGGAACCCTCGGCGCATCAGGTCCTTGCTCATAGCCTCAGATTTGGGCGTCTTGGTGGGCACCTGGCGAGCGTAGCGGAAGCCGTTTGTGATGGGCCTGTGGTTCACGAAGCTCCAGCAGTAGTTGCTGAACGACCCGAATTCACGGACTACCTGCAGATAGACATCGGCGATACCATGGGTATTGTTAGTGCTACTCCTAGTCGGGGAATCCAAGGGTACATTGTATTCGACAGGTTGCAAAGTAGTAGTAGTAGTATGATGCAGGAAGAATGGATCAGCAGCAGTGTTGTTGTTCTGAGTTACTCACACTCCGATTTTTATTTTTGGAGTCACACTCACACTCTCATATGAGACATTTTTCGGGACCTCCTATCTAGCGCCTTAAGCGGCAAAATGTCGCTACATCGCACCCCAGGCCCGCCCATTTAGCACTCATTCGCTCACTCGCCTTGTCACTTCTTTAGGAAAAGAAAAACTATTCGAGTAAACCGGCATAGCTTGGCTCCGGAAAAAAAATGCCTATCAGGTTTTTATTTTTATTTCTAAATTAGTTCAAAAATCGAAATTTTAAAATATTCACATTTTAAACAGTTTTTGAATTTAGAAGTGACTCACGAATTAAAAAATTCATAATTTTAAAATTTGTTTGAAATGTCAAAAGTGTTGATGATTTATTTTAAAAATTCTTCAATTCGAAACACGTTTATGATTTTTAAATTTCATAAATTGTAAAAAATTTCATGAATTTCACAAAGTGTTCACGAATTATAAAAAAAGTTCATAAATAAAAAAAATTAAAATGACCAGAAGAAAGAAAAGAGAAAATGCTTGGTAAAATCGACAAAGAAAGCATAGGAAAGAAAGAAACGCCAAAAATCAGGCGGAAACTTGTTGAAGTTTCTCAAGACATTAAAAGATGCAAGGTCTTGTTGGGATTTCATCAAGTGGGTGGGAAATGGTTCCATTTTACTTTGAAAGAAGCTCATCTACTACAATGTTTTATTGCTTGCTTCCGACGTAACAAAATTGAGATAATAAGACATATTTTCTCAATTATTTATAGATAGGTTAACATTTCGCCCTCCCATTATATGCACTGAGTGGAAGAAGTGTCATCCTTATTTTCTAATAGCTTCTCTAGTAGATTCACAAAAAGCACCAAATAATAACCGTCAATACGGCTACAGAGGTAAAAAAAAGGCACTCTAGCAGATTCTCCAAACCTACCTCCATCACCAAGTTTTTTGGAGGGAGCTCAATATGTGCAGTCCCAAGCCCCATATTTGGAGACAGTGAGAGGAAATTTGGTGTGCACTCGGTAATTTCCTTGCTGGGACAAAAGGGTCGTTCCCCTCAATCACCTCGCTCAGAATCGAGCACCGGTGCGTGAATCCTATCGGAATCGAGCCGCCGGTGCCGCTTGAATCCCAAGATAACCGCCACCGCCCTCAAATCCTCCCCGACCACTGATGCCCCTTGCATCCTCTTCCCCACATCGCCCCTACCATGGCGGCACCGTCCTCTAGCGCCACACCCACCGGCACCCCGCACATCCTCTCCGTGCCACCGTGTCTGCCCTGCCCATCCCGATTCGATTCCTGGCACCTCCTTCCCACGGTCGGCGAGACACCTCCTCCCCACATCAACTACTACCTCCTCCACCAACGATTCCCTGCAACCAGCAGCTGTGGAGCCATGGTGTCCATGTCAGCGGCCTAGGCGTTGCACTCACAGACCTCGCCGGTGTCGACGGCCACCTCCATGCCAATGCTCTTAGTCTCCACCTCGGCCCTGACAACACTTCTCCTTGCCACCTGCCCCGATGCAATGCACACCATCACCGCCTCCCTCCTCCCACCCTCCTCCACGCCTTGACCGTCACCGCTGCCCACGCCATGCACACCATCACTTCCTCCCTCCTCCAGTACTCCCACTCCACGCCTTGACTGTCACCACCACCCACGCCGTGACCCTGATATTACGTCATCGTGATCTCGTACCACCATCCACGCGCTCCCTCATGGTTGAAGGAAATATGCCCTAGAGGCAATAATAAAGTTGTTATTTGTATTTCCTTATATCATGATAAATGTTTATTATTCATGTTAGAATTGTATTAACCGGAAACTTAGTACATGTGTGAATACATAGACAATACATAGTGTCCCTAGTATGTCTCTACTTGACTAACTTGTTAATCAAAGATGGTTATGTTTCCTAACCATAGACATGTGTTGTCATTTGATGAACGAGATCACATCATTAGGAGAATGATGTGATGGACAAGACCCATCCGTTAACTTAGCATTATGATCGTTACAGTTTCATTGCTACTGCTTTCTTCATGACTTATACATGTTCCTCAGACCATGAGATTATGCAACTCCCGAATACCGGAGGAACACCTTGTGTGCTATCAAACGTCACAACGTAACTGGGTGATTATAAAGACTAGCAGAATGCCCGTGCGTTGCTACGGGCTACAATGCATGTATTTGAGTGACTCGACAATAATTATCACGTAAACCTTATCTCTCCACTCTTCCCCTCTCTATATAGCTCCGTCTCGCCCTTCCCCCACTCATCCTTCATCCCACTATCTCTTGCTCCTTGTAGCCGTCAGAGCAGACGAACATGCATGTATTTGAGTGACTCGACAACAATTATCATGTAAACCTTATCTCTGTCCACTAAGAATAGTAGCCACTAAAAAATTAGGTAAGGAACATTCAAGTACATACCGAGAAGTATCAATGAACCTAGCAGAAGACATGCAACCTTCAACCATGATAAAGGAACACCATTCACTGACACTGCATTTGATAGTATAAATCATTGGTAATAGCTAGGTCCTACCATAAGCGATCTGCTGTCAACTGTCTTGCACGGTTATAAAGTCAAATGGCGATGGACAAACCTACACCCGTGAGAGCACCTTGCATGAGTTGCTACAGGCCTTTTAAATAATTTTTTTTGATTGCACATATATACTTAAAATTTTGTTAATTTTTTGCCCCTTTCATCAATATTGTCCCTTGTCGATGGTTTCTTTTTGAACGTCAACATAATTCATATCCATCTCTCTCATAACCTGCAAAATTAAACATATATAGAAATACACCTTTTATATTGTCATGTGCAACATCTCTCAAAAAAGAACAATTATTTGTATGCATTTCTTCCAATTCTGTAAAATCATGTTTTTAGGCCAGCCCATCATAGTTATGCCAATGACTTTGCCAATCAGCATTTTCAAAGCATAATTAGAAGCTACCAGTTTTTATCTCTGATATATAAAGATGAACATATAAACATATATTAAAATAATAAAAAAACTCATATACAATCTATATTCATATAAGCAGGTGACCATTTTTAGTCACAGTGAGTCGCATTGTGCTTTTTAGTAGAGTGAGTCACATCAAAATTTTAATAACATGTGTGCTTCCTGTAATTTATTTGTTGATAATTATTCTCCAGAAATGACTCGTTAGGGTTTGTGATATTTTTAACTATATAAAAAAAATGAGACATGCCTTTTGTAGCAAGCAATCGCTTTTCGCTACAAAAACAAGCAGCCACTCCTATTTTTATCTAAAAAAATCAATATGCCCTCTTATTCTCTAATAGCACGACATATCGCTCGCACTCACATCTTCTTCCCCCCGGACTGTTCTGCCCACAACGGCCTCTCACTGTCCTCCCCTCAACGACACATCATTTAGCCTGCACGGAGTCGCCCGCCCCTCCTCTCCCCTCGACGGCATCCCAGGCCAATTCCCACTGCCAAGGGTTGCACGCAATCATAGCCGAGGGTGACCACCACAACGACACAACCTGTTCACCACAACGCCGCACCTTCTCCGAGTTCAGCGCCCACAACCAGGTCCCGAGCTCATGTGTCCATCCTTTTATCTAGTGGACTTAAATATTTCAATGGTTCAACATGTGTCGTGTCCTTGCAGATCCTCATACAAATCAACCGGTATTGTCGAACATTTTTACAACACTATATCCGCCTCCACTACTACTACCACAGTGGATCCGTTGCTATAGAATAAATTAATACAATCATTTGTATGCATGTGCAACATCTCTCAAAAAAGAACAATTATTTGTATGCATTTCTTCCAATTCTGTGAAATCATGCTTTTAGGCCAGCCCATCATAGTTACGTCAATGACTTTGCCAATCAGCATTTTCAAAGCACAATCATAAGCTACCAGTTTTTGTCTTTGATATATAAAGGTGAACATATAAACATATATTAAAAAAAAACTCATATACAATCTATATAGTAGAATGTCCGTGCGTTGCCACGGGCCTTTTGTTGTACAAAACTCGATGAATTTTTTACCTCTTTCAATAGCATCGTCCCTACACCCTTGTTTGGTGGTTTTTTTTCAAACGTTGACATAATCCATCTTTATCTCTCTCATACGAAAATAAATAAATATATTAAGAATATATATAAACACACCTTTTGTATTATCATGTGTAACAAATATATTAAGAAGCATTATTTGTATGCATCTCTTATGATTGTTAAAACTCAATGATTTTTTGGTCTGGTCCATTATAAACATGACTTGTTAGGGTATCTGATATTTTCAACTATATAAAAGTATGTGACATTTCTCTGATCGCAATCAAATACTTTCCCAAAAAAAAGTGTCACTCCTTTTCTTTTTATTTTTGAAAAAGCAATTCACTCTCTCATTGCACGGCACAACGCTCACCATCATATCGCATTTCATAGCAATGCTCACACTCATATCTACCCCCAGCTTCTCTCCAAACTGACGCTGCTGGCATCAAAGCATGCCACGACATTCCAGCGTCGTCTCCCCTTCCCTCCACGACGTCGCCCTCCCCCTCTACGGTATCCCAGTGCCAAGGAATGTACGCCATCAGCCGATGGCGACCATCACAGCGTGTTTTTGCTGACATGATATATGAAATGATATATATCACGTGATCCTTACACTTCATCTCAATGCACACATGAAGTACGGTCTACTATTTGTTTTGGTAATTTTTTCATGTTTATAGCCAATCACACTTTCATACACAGATCCGCCATGGGGTGTAAGAAGGCAATTAGCAAGTTAGCAAACAGACCGAAAGTGAATTTATTCACATATTAAAAAGATGTATTCAATGAGTTGGAACCGGGACCAAGACGTTTACAGAATATGGACGTCACTTATCACCCACCAAGTCTTTAAGGGGCCAAATCCTCACTGCACTGCTCGTTCCCGTGCTAATCTAATAAAAAGAAATCATAAAAAGATGCAGGTTTGGCCCCCTATCCTGAAGCTACTGTTGTGGTCTCTAGGAACATAGTGACAGACGAAACAAACAGCAGCGACATTGGAGTGGAGGGAGGTTCATGTGTACGTACCAGATGTACTCGGCGACGACCCCATACGTCTCGATGGCGGGGGCCAGATCCTTGAACCCGGACGCTCCTCCAGGCGCCAAACACCCTTGCTCCCTTAAGAGCCTATTCTGGATTCTCGTTGATATCTTAATACAATAGCAGCAACTGCTACTTTTAGTCATAAAAAATGCAATTCGAAACATGTTGTGTTAGGTTGTTAGTAATTGACCAACCAATATAGATTGCCTCGATGATCTTTGTTGTAGTCGAGAGCCACCAACTCCCCATCGACCCATGTCATCTGACCGGATGCCTTGCTATTCCGCCACCCGCCACTGCCTGTATCTAACAAAAAACACATTAATTGATGTTGAACCAAAATGGACAGGAATATTTTACCAGCATTCACGTGAACGCTGGCATGTTTGATAACTGAAGATGTTATAGAGGGATATAATACAACCAAAAAGAATTTAGTCATCTTAACATAATTTAGTACAAAAGTTAGAGCATGAAACATGAGATTTAGTTACACTCATATGTGGTGAAGTTGTGGCCTTTTATTCCGCTAAAAAGGATGTGTTGTGTACTTCCTCCGTCCGGAATTAGTTGGCGCTCAAATGGATGTACCTAGCATTGAAATACATCTAGATACATCCATTTGAGCATCAACTAATTCCAGACGGAGGGAGTAGGACTGAAGATCAAACTTTAGTTATACAAGTAGAATCTTCGTTTTCATATCACTTTGAAGGAATAACAAATCCTGGTTGGCCCTGTGGCCTCGAGCAGCATCATAAACATGTGTGTGCGTCGTTGTCCTTGCTCCGATGGCTACCTGTCGCTGCTGCGCAGAGGCCACACACATGACCGTGTTACTGTACAATGCCACTGCTTTGCTCGTCATAATTTTTCTCCATGCCATCTCTGGCCTCCACCTTGCCTCTGCGTCCCTATTGCCACGACGGGACAACACCAGCTCACACCGCAGTCACCCGTGGGCATTGTCCCTCTGAACAAGATTTCTGCCTTGTCCATTGCGGTATCCCCTCGTTACCTACAAAAATTGGTAATTTGGATCTTAATATTACTGTAGAAATTCAATACATTTAAATAACCTACACGCAACTCAAAGACACAGTTTACAGTCTGATAATAATCGGGTTGGGCACTGAGATGTGAATAATCATCTCCAAGAACTAAAGTTGAAATCTTGCGCTCTCGACCTGACCAAATTTATGAATCCAGGAAAGGGTCCACCGTTTATGATTCAGACTGAATGTTCGGTGATTTTAGTTGGGGGCTCAGTACTTCCTACTGGGACAGCACATAGATTGTCCATGGTGTATGCTGCTTCCATATGAGAGGGAAAAGGTGAACTCGTTAGGAGATGTATTAGCAATGGTGTCATCTCACATGGATTGCCCCTGGTGTAAGTTGCACTGCTGATCTAGCTATGCAAGCGAAGAATACTAAAGCAGCGATGCCACAACAAAATATAGCTTTGGAGCATATGATACTTAATGGTAGGCCATCTATAAGGTGGCAAAATACCGACTTATTACAAAGAAAATCTAAATTTGAATACTGAGGCTGCAGAGAGGACCAAGGTCATGGTTTCGAGCCTACAAATATTTGCCTCTTGTTATGCATCATCAGTTCTCAAAGCGAAAGGGGATATTATGGCCAATGTTGGCCTCTATAATTTTTTGCCTATGCAAACAACAGATTCTCTACCACTGCGAGTTCCAAGAAAGATGTCATTATAATATATGTAAGCTCAAAATTGTTCCATTAACCAACTTACAATGTAATGGAGTCGTTGCAATCAACATCAGTATCTAGCAGCATATTTCCCTCTTCCATGATGGTCATCGCCTCCACATCACCACCTACCACATCATAGAATTAGATTTCAATTTCATTTATCAGGAAATGAAGAGGCAGCATAAAAGAATCTAACCGTTGCCAAGCTCCGCCACCGGCCAGTGTTGGGAGGGAATGGGGCTTTATGTGTTAATATGGAGAGGATTGCTCTACGCATTGAGAATTCTCTGAAGATCAAACCCAATATTCAGTTAATATGTAAGCCATTGTATGCACACTTGAGGCACTCAGACCCGGGGATAACTTTGTCATCATCGTCTTACAAAGGAAAACAAGCCCACATGCCAATTGTTGGTGGTGCTAGTGATACTAAAAATCACTTTAGAATAGTTCTATACCTGATACTTCTAATTAATATATTTACTTATTTTCAGGAAAAATATATAAGAAATGGATAATGTCGGATCTCCAGAAAAATACCTTTAGAAATACTACTCCGTCTGTTCCGATTTACTCGTCGTGGTTTTAGTTCAAATTTAAACTAAAACCACGACGAGTAAATCGGAATGGAGGGAGTATTATCTTTTGCCCCCTTTGATTTTTCTTCAATAGACCACTGAAAAACGGGCATTCTTTTTTGTTGTCTAAGCCTTTTGTGTTTTGGCATTGATGAATGAATAATGCCCATGCTAACTATCTTCTTTCCAGTTGGCAAAACACCAAGAGTACCACCAGCATGTAAACAATGAGCAGAAGAAGTTCCTTCCAAAGCTAACTCTGCACCAGAAACTTCTTTGGATCCACCACGTCCTTGGCAGACAGAAGCTGAGGAAACAACTATATCCTTCATGGTCATTTTGATATATGTAATGTGTGTATAATAAGACAAATGCTTTAGTCCTTACTCCGCACTTAGTAGCAATGCAGTTTACTGCCACCCATTGTTGACACCAAACGAGCTGTAAAATCATTTGATGGAAATGTCACCTCCTCGAGGGTTGCAGAATGATTGGAGCAAATTCACCTATAGAGCAGAATACATAAACCATTTTAATTTAAATAAAACAAATAAAAATTACCAATATAAGTGAGATGCTTAACCATATAATCTACTATCTGCCTTGAACACATTGCAAATAGCCTCTCCACATATCCTGAAATAAAGCATCATCAATAAACTTTATAATCATGATAAAAGCATATTTCAAGTTATTACTATTGGCAAGCACAGAACAGAATCAAATCAAATATGAGTGCTTTCTACCGTGCAGATCATATTGCAATAAACTACCGTGCATTACAGTAAATGCAGGAGCTTTCTCAACCAACGTTTGCCACTAATTTTCCTCAATAATCATTAATCAAGCAGTATAGCATGCAAACCCAAAAGCAGAAAATAATTCAAAATATCAAGCAAATTTATGTCACTCTCTTCGTCCAAACTCATTTGTACAGACTTCCGATGAAAGGAATAAGATAAACTTGGACAAGAACGGATAATGTACTTGCTTAATTTGATGTAGAAACTTCTATAAAACAGATGGTAGGGAAAAGAAGAAGAAATGCAAGGAAAAAAATCCAAGAAAGATGCAAGTAACAACATAATATATTTCGTAAACTCGAGCAAATCTATATCACTCTCTCAGTCTCAGTCTGAACTCATATGTACAGACTTTCCGATTAACATAATAGAACAAACTGATGTGCTTTGCTACAGAATAATTGCCAGTTGCTAGAACGGTCGCAGGTTGCGGGATGGTTACATCCGATTCCCATGAAAGGTCAAGTAGACATCGACAATACTAAGGGAAGTAGCCTCTAGTAAATAACACTACTACAAACCCCAAATGACCTCTTGGTTTTTAACCAGCTGATTCAAAGACCGAGCGAACCAGATTAGAGTTGCTTTGGTCCTTGCGGGCTGTTGCCGGCATACCATTCACTACCGTATTTTTCAGATACACCCTGTACTATCCTTATTCCTGAATGAAAAATGAACCCTGCATTTTAGTGAAAAAAGATATATTGTTTTTTAAGGCAACAATCTAAAGCAAGTATATAATTTGAGCTTCCAAATTTTTATTACTCAAACAATAGTATCCGCTAAATATACGTAGTATAATTATGCTTCAAGTAAAGTGCAAGCAGGAAATATAATGTTTTCAAAAGTTTGTATTATGATCAGGAACCTGTGCTCAATTGTGTAGAGGAAGGCAAGCCCCATCGATTCGCCATGAACACCACTGTCCATCGGGATGCTCTGAGCGGCGCAGGAGAAACGAGCAATTGAGAGAAGCAAAATTTGTAGGATGTGTTTCAGCTGTGCCTGTCGTTGCTTGCCTGAACAAATCACATGCTCATAAAGTCTGGGTGTCTGACACCTATTGTATGGCTGAGAAGCTTGAACCTTTCTATGGAAACATGGCCAGCCAGATTAGTTGAAATGACAAGAACATGCATGCACTCGCAAAACTGCCATTAGTATCTGATTTTGACAGGACCACCTGACCAGAAGATCGATAGCATAAGCTTACTAAAATCTGCACATCGATAACCATCTACAGGAAGAAAAATTGCTTCGATATTACAGGCTCATGTGTGTTTCAATCGTTCCGAAGGCGACTTACATCCTTTCATTGCAGGAGTTTGGAAAAAATTAAGCTAGCTGATATCACATCCTCTTAATGCTGTTCTACAAGAGCACAACACCGACATTTTGGTCGAGGCCACACGAATATGCTGCAACAGATTGGCAGTAACCATGAATCAATCACCTTGCACTCCGCGTAGAGAGAGAAGACAATAGCCTAGATGCATGTGTGTATCCAAACCAAACAGCACTGGACGTTTGCCAACCAGCACGTATACTACATACGTGTTGGAAATATGCCCTAGAGGCAATAATAAAAGCATTATTATTATATTTCCTTGTTCATTATAATTTTCTTTTATTCATGTTATAATTGTATTATCCGGAAATCGTAATACATGTGTGAATACGTAGACCACAATACGTCCCTGGTGAGCCTCTAGTTGACTAGCTCGTTGGTCAACAGATAGTCATGGTTTCCTGACTATGGACATTAGATGTCATTGACAACGGGATCACATCATTAGGAGAATGATGTGATGGACAAGACCCAATCCTAAGCATAGCATAAGATCGTGTAGTTCGTTTTGCTAGAGTTTTTTCAATGTCAAGTATCTCTTCCTTAGACCATGAGATCGTGTAACTCCCGGATACCGTAGGAGTGCTTTGGGTGTACCAAACGTCACAACGTAACTGGGTGACTATAAAGGTACACTACAGGTATCTCCGAAAGTGTCTGTTGGGTTGACACGGATCGAGACTGGGATTTGTCACTCTGTATGACGGAGAGGTATCTCTGGGCCCACTCGGTAATGCATCATCATAATGAGCTCAAAGTGACCAAGTGCTTGGTCACGGGATCATGCATTACGGTACGAGTAAAGTGACTTGCCGGTAACGAGACTAAACGAGGTATTGGGATACCGACGATCGAGTCTCGGGCATGTAACGTACCGATTGACAAAGGGAATAGTATACGGGGTTGCTTGAATCCTCGACATCGTGGTTCATCCGATGACATCATTGAGGAGCATGTGGGAGCCAACATGGATATCCAGATCCCGCTGTTGGTTATTGACCTGAGAGCCGTCTCGGTCATGTCTGCGTGTCTCCCGAACCCGTAGGATCTACACACTTAAGGTTCGGTGACGCTAGGGTTATTAGGAAGACTTGTATGTGAAAACCGAATGTTGTTCGGAGTCCCGGATGAGATCCCGGACGTCACGAGGAGTTCTGGAAGGGTCTGGAGGTAAAGATTTATATATGGGAAATTGTCAAACGGACACCGGAAAGTTTCGGGGGCATATCGGTATTGTACCGGGGCCACCGGAAGGGTTCCGGGGGTCCACCGGGAGGGGCCACCCCTCCCGGGGGGCCACATGGGCTGCGTGGGGCAGGATCCAGCCCCAGGAGGGCTGGGCGCCCCCCCTTGGGCCCATGCGCCTAGGGTTGGGGGGGGAACCCTAGAGGGGGCGCCCCCCTTTGCTTGGGGGGCAAGTCCCCCCTCCCTGGCCGCCGCCCCCCCTCTAGATCCCATATAGAGGGGCCGGCCCCCCTTGCCCCTTCCCCTATAAATAGAGGGGTGAGGGGAGGGCTGCATACACAAGCCAAGGCGCAGCCCCTCCCCTCCCCAACACCTCTCCTCCTCCGTACGTGCTTGGAAGCCCTGTCGGAGTACTGCTGCACCAACAACACCACGCTGTCGTGCTGCTGTTGGAGCTGTCTTCCTCAACCTCTCCTTCCTCCTTGTTGGATCAAGACGGAGGAGACGTCGCCCGTACCGTACGTGTGTTGAACGCGGAGGTGCTGTCCGTTCAGCACTTGGTCATCGGTGATCTGAATCACGGCGAGTACGACTCCATCATCACCATCCCCTTGAACGCTTCCGCACTCGATCTACAAGTGGTATGTAGATGCAAACTCACTCCCTTGACTCGTTGCTTGGATGAACTCATAGATGGATCTTGGTGAAACCGTAGGAAAATTTTTAATTTTCTGCAACGTTCCCCAACAGTGGCATCATGAGCTAGGTCTATGCGTAGTTCTCTATTGCACGAGTAGAACACAATTTTGTTGTGGGCGTAGATCTTGTCAACTTGCTTGCCGCTACTAGTCTTATCTTGCTTCAGCGGTATTGTGAGATGAAGCGGCCCGGACCAACCTTACACGTACGCTTACATGAGTCCGGTTCCACCGACTAACATGCACTAGTTGCATAAGGTGGCTGGCGGGTGTCTGTCTCTCCCACTTTAGTTGGAGCGGATTCGATGAAAAGGGTCCTTATGAAGGGTAAATAGAAGTTGACAAAATCACGTTGTGGTTATTCGTAGGTAAGAAAACATTCTTGCTAGAACCCAATTGCAGCCACGTAAAAGATGCAACAACAATTAGAGGACGTCTAACTTGTTTTTGCAGCAATTGTCATGTGATGTGATATGGCCAGAAGTTGTGATGAATGATGAATGATATATTGTGATGTATGAGATCATGTTCTTGTAATAGGAATCACGACTTGCATGTCGATGAGTATGACAACCGGCAGGAGCCATAGGAGTTGTCTTTATTTTTTGTATGACCTGCGTGTCATTGAAGAACGCCATGTAAATTACTTTACTTTATTGCTAACCGCGTTAGCCATAGAAGTAGAAGTAGTCGTTGGCGTGACAACTTCATGAAGACACGATGATGGAGATCATGATGATGGAGATCATGGTGTCATGCCGGTGACAAGATGATCATGGAGCCCCGAAGATGAAGATCAAAGGAGCTATATGATATTGGCCATATCATGTCACTACTTTATATAATTGCATGTGATGTTTATTATGTTTTATGCATCTTGTTTACTTAGAACGACGGTAGTATATAAGATGATCCCTTATAATAATTTCAAGAAAGTGTTCCCCCTAACTGTGCACCGTTGCTAAAGTTCGTCGTTTCGAAGCACCACGTGATGATCGGGTGTGATAGATCCTTACGTTCACATACAACGGGTGTAAGACAGATTTACACATGCAGAACACTTAGGGTTAACTTGACGAGCCTAGCATGTACAGACATGGCCTCGGAACACAAAGACCGAAAGTTCGAACATGAGTCGTATGGAAGATACGATCAACATGGAGATGTTCACTGATGATGACTAGTCCGTCTCACGTGATGATCGGACACGGCCTAGTCGACTCGGATCGTGTAACACTTAGATGACTAGAGGGATGTCAAATCTGAGTGGGAGTTCATTAAAATAATTTGATTAGATGAACTTAATTATCATGAACTTAGTCTAAAACTTTTGCATAATATGTCTTGTAGATCAAATGGCCAACACTCATGTCAACATGAACTTCAACGCATTCCTAGAGAAAACCAAGCTGAAAGATGATGGCAGCAACTATACGGACTGGGTCCGGAACCTGAGGATCATCCTCATAGCTGCCAGGAAATAATATGTCCTAGAAGGACCGCTAGGTGACGCTCCCGTCCCAGAGAACCAAGACATTATGAATGCTTGGCAGTCTCGTACTGATGATTACTCCCTCATTCAGTGCGGCATGCTTTACAGCTTAGAACCGGGGCTCCAAAAGCGTTTTGAGCAACACGGAGCATATGAGATGTTCGAGGAGCTGAAACTAGTTTTCCAAGCTCATGCCCGAGTCGAGAGATATGAAGTCTCCGACAAGTTCTATAGTTGTAAGATGGAGAAAAATAGTTCTGTCAGTGAGCACATACTCAAAATGTCTGCATTGCACAACCGCCTGTCCCAGTTGGACATTAACCTCCCGGATGAGGCGGTCATTGACAGAATCCTTCAGTCGCTCCCACCAAGCTACAAGAGCTTCGTGATGAACTACAATATGCAGGGGATGGTGAAGACCATTCCTGAAGTATTTTCAATGCTGAAGTCAGCAGAGGTTGAAATCAAGAAAGAACATCAAGTGTTGATGGTCAATAAGACCACTAAGTTCAAGAAGGGCAAGGGTAAGAAGAACTTCAAGAAGGACGACAAAGATGGTGCCGCGCCCGGTAAGCCAGTTGCCGGGAAGAAGTCAAAGCATGGACCCAAGCCTGAAACTGAGTGCTTTTATTGCAAGGGGAAGGGTCATTGGAAGCGGAACTGCCCCAAATACTTAGCAGACAAGAAGGCCGGCAACACTAAAGGTATATTTGATATACATGTAATTGATGTGTACCTTACCAGTACTCGTAGTAACTCCTGAGTATTTGATACCGGTGCCGTTGCTCACATTTGTAACTCACAACAGGAGCTGCGGAATAAGAGGAGACTGGCGAAGGACGAGGTGATGATGCGCGTCGGGAATGGTTCCAAGGTCGATGTGATCGCCGTCGGCACGCTACCTCTACATTTACCTACGGGATTAGTTTTAAACCTTAATAATTGTTATTTAGTGCCAAGTTTGAGCATGAACATTGTATCTGGATCTCGTTTGATGCGAGATGGCTACTCATTTAAATCCGAGAATAATGGTTGTTCTATTTATATGAGAGATATGTTTTATGGTCATGCCCCGATGGTCAATGGTTTATTCTTAATGAATCTCGAACGTAATACTACACATATTCATAGTGTGAATACAAAAAGATGTAAAGTTGATAACGATAGTCCCACATATTTGTGGCACTGCCGCCTTGGTCACATTGGTGTCAAGCGCATGAAGAAGCTCCATGCTGATGGACTTTTAGAGTCTCTCGATTATGAATCGTTTGACACATGCGAACCATGCCTCATGGGCAAGATGACCAAGACTCCGTTCTCCGGAACAATGGAGCGAGCAATCAACTTGTTGGAAATCATACATACCAATGTGTGCGGTCCAATGAGCGTTAAGGCTCGCGGAGGATATCGTTATGTTCTCACTCTCACTGATGACTTGAGTAGATATGAGTATGTCTACTTGATGAAACACAAGTCTGAGACCTTTGAAAAGTTCAAGGAATTTCATAATGAAGTAGAGAATCAATGTGACCGAAAGATAAAGTTCTTACGATCGGATCGTGGAGGAGAATATTTAAGTCACGAATTTGGTACACACTTAAGAAAATGTGGAATCGTTTCACAACTCACGCCGCCTGGAACACCTCAGCGTAACGGTGTGTCCGAACATCGTAATCGCACTCTATTAGATATGGTGCGATCTATGATGTCTCTTACCGATTTACCGCTATCATTTTGGGGATACGCTCTAGAGACAACTACATTCACTTTAAATAGGGCACCGTCTAAATCCGTTGAGACGACACCGTATGAATTATGGTTTGGGAAGAAACCTAAGCTGTCGTTTCTAAAAGTTTGGGGATGCGATGCTTATGTCAAGAAACTTCAACCTGAAAAGCTCGAACCCAAGTCGAAAAAATGGGGCTTCATAGGATACCCTAAGGAAACCATTGGGTATACCTTCTACTTAAGATCCGAGGGCAAGATCCTTGTTGCCAAGAACAGATCCTTTCTAGAAAAAGAGTTTCTCTCGAAAGAAGTAAGTGGGAGGAAAGTAGAACTCGATGAATTACTACCTCTTGAACAGGATAGTAGTGCAGCTCAGGAAAATGTTCCTGTGATGCCTACTCCAACTGGAGAGGAAATTAATGATGATGATCAAGGTACTTCTGATCAAGTTGCTACTGAACTTCGTAGGTCCATAAGGACACGTTCCGCACCAGAGTGGTACGGCAACCCTGTCCTAGAAATCATGTTGTTAGACAACGGTGAACCTTCGAACTATGAAGAAGCGATGGCGGGCCCAGATTCCAACAAATGGCTTGAAGCCATGAAATCCGAGATAGAATCCATGTATGAAAACAAAGTATGGACTTTGACTGACTTGCCCGATGATCGGCGAGCGATAGAAAACAAATGGATCTTTAAGAAGAAGACGGACGCGGATGGTAATGTCACCATCTATAAAGCTCGACTTGTCGCTAAGGGTTATCGGCAAGTTCAAGGGATTGACTACGATGAGACTTTCTCTCCCGTAGCGAAGCTTAAGTCCGTCCGAATCATGTTAGCAATTGCCGCATACTATGATTATGAGATATGGCAGATGGACGTCAAAACGGCATTCCTTAACGGGCATCTTAAGGAAGAACTGTATATGATGCAGCCGGAGGGTTTTGTCGATCCTAAGAATGCTAACAAAGTATGCAAGCTCCAGCAATCCATTTATGGGCTGGTGCAAGCATCTCGGAGTTGGAACATTCGCTTTGATGAGATGATCAAAGCGTTTGGGTTTGTGCAGACTTACGGAGAAGCCTGCGTTTACAAGAAAGTGAGTGGGAGCTCTGTAGCATTTCTCATATTATATGTAGATGACATACTCTTGATGGGAAATGATATAGAATTCTTGGACAACATTAAGGCCTACTTGAATAAGTGTTTTTCAGTGAAGGGCCTTGGAGAAGCTGCTTATATATTAGGCATCAAGATCTATAGAGATAGATCGAGACGCCTCATAGGTCTTTCACAAAGCACATACATTGATAAGATTTTGAAGAAGTTCAAAATGGATCAGTCTAAGAAGGGGTTCTTGCCTGTATTGCAAGGTGTGAGATTGAGCTCGGCTCAATGCCCGACCACGGCAAAAGATAAAGAAGAGATGAGTGTCATCCCCTATGCTTCAGCCATAGGATCTATTATGTATGCCATGCTGTGTACCAGACCTGATGTAAACCTTGCCGTAAGTTTGGTAGGAAGATACCAAAGTAATCCCGGCAAGGAACATTGGACAGCGGTCAAGAATATCCTGAAGTACCTGAAAAGGACAAAGGACATGTTTCTCGTTTATGAAGGTGACGAAGAGCTCGCCGTAAAGGGTTACGTCGACGCTAGCTTCGACACAGATCTGGATGACTCTAAGTCACAAACTGAATACGTGTATATGTTGAATGGTGGGGCAGTAAGCTGGTGCAGCTGCAAGCAGAGCGTCGTGGCGGGATCTACATGTGAAGCGGAGTACATGGCAGCCTCGGAGGCAGCGCATGAAGCTATTTGGGTGAAGGAGTTCATCACCGACCTAGGAGTCATACCCAATGCGTCGGGGCCGATCAAACTCTTCTATGACAACACTGGAGCTATTGCCCTTGCCAAGTAGCCCAGGTTTCACAAGAAGACCATGCACATCAAGCGTCGTTTCAACTCCATCCGTGAAAATGTTCAAGATGGAGACATAGATATTTGCAAAGTACATAGAGATCTGAATGTCGCAGATCCGTTGACTAAACCTCTCTCGCGAGCAAAACATGATCAACACCAGAACTCTATGGGTGTTCGATTCATCACAATGTAACTAGATTATTGACTCTAGTGCAAGTGGGAGACTGTTGGAAATATGCCCTAGAGGCAATAATAAAAGCATTATTATTATATTTCCTTGTTCATGATAATTGTCTTTTATTCATGCTATAATTGTATTATCCGGAAATCGTAATACATGTGTGAATACATAGACCACAATACGTCCCTGGTGAGCCTCTAGTTGACTAGCTCGTTGGTCAACAGATAGTCATGGTTTCCTGAGTATGGACATTGGATGTCATTGACAACGGGATCACATCATTAGGAGAATGATGTGATGGACAAGAACCAATCCTAAGCATAGCACAAGATCGTGTAGTTTGTTTTGCTAGAGTTTTTTCAATGTCAAGTATCTATTCCTTAGACCATGAGATCGTGTAACTCCCGGATACCATAGGAGTGCTTTGGGTGTACCAAACGTCACAACGTAACTGGGTGACTATAAAGGTACACTACAGGTATCTTCTAAAGTGTCTGTTGGGTTGACACGGATCGAGACTGGGATTTGTCACTCTGTATGACGGAGAGGTATCTCTGGGCCCACTCGGTAATGCATCATCATAATGAGCTCAAAGTGACCAAGTGCTTGGTCACGGGATCATGCATTACGGTACGAGTAAAGTGACTTGCCGGTAACGAGACTAAACGAGGTATTGGGATACCGACGATCGAGTCTCGGGCATGTAACGTACCGATTGACAAAGGGAATAGTATACGGGGTTGCTTGAATCCTCGACATCGTGGTTCATCCGATGACATCATCGAGGAGCATGTGGGAGCCAACATGGGTATCCAGATCCCGCTGTTGGTTATTGACCTGAGCGCCGTCTCGGTCATGTCTGCGTGTCTCCCGACCCGTAGGGTCTACACACTTAAGGTTCGGTGACGCTAGGGTTATTAGGAAGACTTGTATGTGAAAACCGAATGTTGTTCGGAGTCCCGGATGAGATCCCGGACGTCACGAGGAGTTCCGGAAGGGTCCGGAGGTAAAGATTTATATATGGGAAATTGTCAAACGGACACCGGAAAGTTTCGGGGGCATATCGGTATTGTACCGGGGCCACCGGAAGGGTTCCGGGGGTCCACCGGGAGGGGCCACCCCTCCCGGGGGGCCACATGGGCTGCGTGGGGCAGGATCCAGCCCCGGGAGGGCTGGGCGCCCCCCCTTGGGCCCATGCGCCTAGGGTTGGGGGGAGAACCCTAGAGAGGGCGCCCCCCTTTGCTTGGGGGCCAAGTCCCCCCTCCCTGGCCGCCGCCCCTAGATCCCATCTAGAGGGGCCGGCCCCCCTTGCCCCTTCCCCTATAAATAGAGGGGTGAGGGGAGGGCTGCATACACAAGCCAAGGCGCAGCCCCTCCCCTCCCCAACACCTCTCCTCCTCCGTACGTGCTTGGCGAAGCCCTGTCGGAGTACTGCTGCACCAACAACACCACCCCGTCGTGCTGCCGTTGGAGCTGTCTTCCTCAACCTCTCCTTCCTCCTTGCTGGATCAAGACAGAGGAGACGTCGCCCGTACCGTACGTGTGTTGAACGCGGAGGTGCTGTCCGTTCAGCACTTGGTCATCGGTGATCTGAATCACGGCGAGTACGACTCCATCATCACCATCCCCTTGAACGCTTCCGCACTCGATCTACAAGTGGTATGTAGATGCAAACTCACTCCCTTGACTCGTTGCTTAGATGAACTCATAGATGGATCTTGGTGAAACCGTAGGAATTTTTTTAATTTTCTGCAACGTTCCCCAACAATACGACACCCCAATCAAATGCAGAGCAGAGAGGAGGAAGAAGGAGGGGATGAACTCACCATGATAGAGAGGAGGAAGCCGACACGCGCGCGCACCCATGCCCACAGGAGCGCCATCCAGGAGGCGGAGCCGCGGTAAAAGACTGAGAAGAGTCGCACCGGCGACCAGGGCGACGCCGCACCCGAAACCCTAGCCCCGCACACTCATGGAGACGCCGCGTCTTGTTGATGGAGACGTTGGTGCGGCGCTCGCTGCGGGCGTGGCCCGACTTGTGTAGGACGTCAGCGATGGGCGGCGGCGTTTGAGGGAGGGAGATGGGGAAGGGGATCAGCGGCGGCTGCAAGGGCGAGGGCGGCGGCTGATTCGAGTGCGGCTGGGGCGAACATCAGGAGGAATCGCTTGACCGATTCCCCAGCCCTGGTTTTTTTTCGTGGGTTAAACTTCGTAGATTTAATTTTCTAGTGGTTTTTTCCTCGTTCGGCGTTGTGGGAGTAGGCAATCGATGCTCGAACCAGCGGGTGGTTCGCTGATACGGACGAGGTAACGGTGAGGACGAAAATAGACCAGGTGAGGTGGGAGGAAGTACCAAAGAAGTACCAAAAAAGACCGGGTGAGGTGGGACGAAAATAAAACCCGGAACGCGACCTACCAACTGAGACATTAGGAGTAGAGATGCTCTACAGGTGTCTCCGAAGGTGTTTGTTGGGTTGGCATAAATCAAGATTAGGATTTGTCACTCTGTGTTTCGGAGAGGTATCTTTGGGCCCTCTCGGTAATGCTCATCACTATAAGCCTTGCAAGCAATGTGACTAATGAGTTAGTTACGGGATGAAACATTATGGAATGAGTAAAGAGACTTGCCGGTAACGAGATTAAACTAGGTATGATGATACTGACGAGCGAATCTCGGGCAAGTAACATACCGATGACAAAGGGAACAACGTATGTTGTTGTGCGGTTTGACCAATAAAGATCTTCGTAGAATATGTAGAAACCAATATGAGTACCCAGGTTCCGTTATTGGTTATTGATCGAAGATGTGTCTCGATCATGTCTACATAGTTCTCGAACCCGTAGGGTCCGTATGCTTAATGTTCGATGACGATTTGTATTATGAGTTATGTGATTTGATGACCGAAGTTTGTTCGGAGTCCCAGATGAGGTCACGGACATGACGAGGAGTCTCGAAAGGGTCGAAACAATAAAGACTGATATATTGGAAGGTTATATTCGGACACCGGAATGGTTCCAGAGTGATTCGGGTATTTTCCGGAGTACCGAGAGGTTACCAGAACCCCCCGAGAGAGTATTGGGCCTTCATGGGCCATAGTGGGAAGAGGAGGCCTGCGGCCAGGAGGTGGCGCGCGCCCCCCTAGCCAAATCGAATTGGACTAAGGGAGCCCCCCCTTTCCTTCTCCCTCTCTCTTCCCCTTCCCCCTTCTCCTACTCCGAAAAGGAAGGGGGACTCCTACTAGGACTGGGAGTCCTAGTAGGACTCCCTCCTTTGGTGCGCCCCTCTAGGCCGGCTGCCTCCTCCCTCCCTCCTTTATATACGGGGGCAGGGGGGCACCCCAAAGGCACAACCGACAATCTCTTAGCCGTGTGCGGTGCCCCCTTCACAGTTTAACACCTCGGTCATATCGTCGTAGTGCTTAGGCGAAGCCCTGCGCCGGTAACTTCATCATCACTGTCGCCACACCGTCGTGCTGACGGAACTCTCCCTCGTCCTCAACTGGATCAAGAGCACGAGGGACGTCATCGTGCTGAACACGAAGGTGCCGTACGTTCGGTACTTGGATCGGTTGGATCGTGAAGACGTTCGACTACATCAACCGCGTTACTAAACGCTTCCGCTTTCGGTCTACGAGGGTACGTGGACACACTCTTCCGTCTCGTTGCTATGCATCTCCTAGATAGATCTTGCGTGATCGTAGGATTTTTTTTTGAATTACTACATTCCCCAACAATGGTATCCCCAACACTGTCGTAGCTCCATTGGCGGCGCAGTCCGAGGGGAGGTGGCCTTGTGGCCACCGCACTGTGGAGTTCAACCAGCAATGAGAGCCTCCCTCCTTTGAGAAAAAGGAAAAAAGAAGTGTCCCACTAACAAGTGGGTCCTGTGAAGTGGAAGAAATTTGGAGGCTACAATTTTGCAGCATCGGACTTTGCACGTTACCTCAACAACCTCTATAACATTATGGAGTGCACTCCAAAACGTTTTTGGAGGAAGTGGATATGGAGCATCTGCTAGAGTTGCTCTAAGGTCTTGAGCACATAAATTGTTCAGTATCAATTATGAATGAATGGATGAATAAAAAAGGAAAGTAAGTTTCTTGTTCAACGCTACTCCCTTCGTTTCAAATTAATGGAAGTTTTAGGTTTCTCGTAGGTCAAACTTGTTCACGATGATCAAACTATTGAAACATTTTCCTACAAATTTGTTCAAACTAAAAGAAGTTTAACTTGGGACAAACCTTGGACTTCAAATAAGTTGAAACGAAGGGTGTGGTTTACAAGTATATGTCTTCAATCAATGATAAATAAACTGATTAAATTATGTTACCATTGAACTTACCTTTTGAATTTGCTTGGCGTTTGCGACCATAGCTCGCATCTTTTGCTCTGACAAGAACGTGCTTCCATTTGACTTGAACTGGTTTATCTTCTTGTCCGTGTAGTCATGCACGCATGCATTGTAGAAAGCATCAATCATCGCCCTGAACTCCTCCCGCTTGCTCAAAATGACAGGCCAGGAGAGCTCGGCCAAGGCTTGTGACAAGGTAAGCAGCTCAAACAGCTTACGGTCATCGTGAACCGGCACTCCCCACTCTTCATCATGGAATGCAACGTAGACGGGTTCTACAGAAGTGACGGTACCATCGAAAGTTATATGCGTATTGCAGCCCCATGCATGCTCCAAATTGGAGATTCACATGCTTGTGATGACTGATAATAAAGTCTTTAATTTATCATGGAGTTCATAGACTAATTCCTCCGGACGCTAGGGCACAACGGAAACGAAACGAAGTTCTCACCAGAGTTAGCAGTGATCCAGGAGCACCTCCTCTTCTCCAGCTCCGGTCCGACAAGCGCCGGTGAGGTCCCGCACGTCGCCGACGACGCGGACTCACCACAAGTCCCCCTACTACCACTGTTGCGCCGCTTCTCCCGATCCTCCCCTGCTTTCGCCTTGGTACTGCTCTGCCTCTGCGCCTTGGCTCTAGGTACTACCTTGGAGGAGGCCGCAGGGCGAGTGGTGCGGATGCGCGGGAGCTCCGGCAAGCCGCCGCTCGCGAGAGACTCCGACTTGACGCCCGGCATATCTGAAGTGCCAACCGGTCGAGCTTGCAACGACTCTTTTAGATGAGCTTGCGACGATTTTTTGGGATGAACTTGCAATGATTTGGAGCAGAGCGAGCGGCTGATAAGGTTTTTGAAACGAGTCGCGAGAGGACGGATCTACCCTGAGGTTAGCTTGTCGCAGGGCGAGGGGCGAGGGCAGAGACGTCATCCCGTTATGTGGCCACGGAGTTCGTTGTTTCGGGCTTGGCGTCGGCCCGACGCCTCGTACCGTTACGCGCAAGCGTTGCGTTGCCATGCACCGCCCTGCTACCCACACGCACACACGTAGCCCTAGCCGGACCTCCCCTCCCTGTCGCTTCCTCCATCCGGCTTGCGCGCGGCGCACGTCCGCACTGAGCCGGCTCTGCGGCTCGCCACGCACGCACGTGGTTCCCGTCGGCAGCGACAACAGCTTCTTCTACTCGGTAGACATTTTGTTGTTCAAGGCAAGTCCTCCTTGGAAGAGAAGAGAAAAATACTCATTCTGTACAAGGAAACAGAGAAGAACCCACAACTACTACAACAGAAGGCAGCAGTCTTTCTGCTCCAAGAGCATCACCAATTTACACGGGAACGTTCCCTTCAAGAATGGACCAGAAACCAGTCGTGAGACCTTGAGCTCAACTCAAGTTTTGGGTGGGAATTTTTGATCACTAGAGCGGGCTCTGCCTCTGAGAGTTACCCAGCAGAAAGCAGAATACAGTTATGCGGGAAGCGGGCATTGTAATGTGGATCGTCCTTCAGTCAAGCTCAGATGAGATTAGATTATCTACCTACCAACTCTTGACAAAATTGGACCCTGTTTGTTGCCAATCAGCTGACCCCTAGTGGCAACCAGTTGAGGAGATCGTAGCCCAATATCAGTGTAGCATTACACTAATCCAGTTGCAGGTGTTCTTCAGCACCTTGAGACCAACAAGCCACGACGACACCATCAGTTAATAAGAGAAGCTAAATACTCCTACATCGGTGTAAAATACTAGGCATGACTAGAAATTACAAGAGAACGGAAAAAAAAGTGTTACTTACAGAAAACACACGAGACATAACGCTAGAAAGGCAAAGCATTACGTCGATACGAAATTGTTTAACTGTGCATATATCATGCTCTTGCCTATCAGTTTACTTCTTTGAGAAGTACATGGAATCCTGGAAATGGAGCGGCTCGTTTCCCCACGAGGTCCACCCGGAACCCAATTCTCTTGCAAAAAGCTCTATGCACCTTGGAGGTTTTGGACCAGGGATATATTCTGAAAGAATTTCTTTTGCAGGTTAAGGATTGGACATAAATCACGCCGCAACTATAAGAAAAAGAGCTGAATTGCATTTACGACAGAACATATGCTTCGTTGCAAATTATTAACTAAAAAAAATAGACAGGACATGACAGGCGGTGACAAATTACAGGCAAGGATACTCTGAAGAGGAGGTTTCCTTGAGTGTGCACCCGGAACACTCATAATTACTTGGCTGCCTTGTACAACTTAAATTTCAATCCTGATTCAGATTCTCTATTCTGCAGGAAAAAAGCCAGGAGAACAGAATATATCGATTTCAGGATACACGGTCCAGATCAAACATTAAATTCCAGAAAAAAGGCAAATAATCTAGAGGAAAGAACTCACAACATTTATGTAGCCAAGAAGGAGACACTCATAAGGCCTGTGATGGAACAAGTCTAGATCGCCAATCAGTGAACCATCCGACTTCACCTGTCATTTGTTGAGATTTTTCAGGACCACATTGCACAAAACTAGCGGCAACCATCGTAAAATCACCAAATGTGTCAATGAAATAATTATTGAAAGATAGAAGGTGACACGTGAGTGTTAGCTGCAAACCTTCAGCCAATAAAACTCTGTGGGGTCTTTGACTCCCCAAGATGGAAGCAATTCCTCCTCAACAAACCTTCGCAGTTTCTCCCGATTTGTGATCCACAAAACTAGAAGCGCTCCAGCTGGATGTGCAAGTTCTTGAACTGGAAGATACAACAAATTTCTATTGGGAAGTGTAGGATACCTAGGGCATAAATTGTTGAATAAATGAACTGCAATTCATAAAGATGCCTAGCTGACAATGCATAAACGGGATTATTACAATTAAAAAGATGACAACAATAGGGAAGATGGATCCGTTTTAGCCCAAGAACATTTAATTTTCATGAAACTACCAACAAGCATATCCCCAAATCAGGTTTTATTGCATGAGAACATGATATCAGCACACATGGTTCATGGTCAGTGTATCATAAACACCAGTAAATCATAGGACACCACAAAAGATACTCTACATATAAAAGAAGGATTCAAGAAATAAGAAATGCTGTAATTACAAATGCAATATTCAGGAATAGTATGAAAAGAACCATGAATTATAGGTCATATATCACATAGCTGTGCTAACATTCAAAAAGCATAGCAATCCAGAGTTTAACTAGTTAGTAAAAAAGAGAGGCAGAAAGTTAACAACTCAGTGTAGTTTAATTAAGGCATGTCACAAATAAACAAAAAGGAGAAATACTGGAAAGTCAGCCATCAATAAGACCCGACAATCTAAAGTTAGAAGAGTTAACTTACGCTTCTTTCTGGCGAACACATCCATTCTCCCAAGGTGGGTCAATAACTATAAGGTTGTACCCTATATTAGGATTATCTGGAGAAAGAAGACACCATCCACAAAATAAACGGATTAAGTACATCTGCCAATAGAACCGTAATAAGCACAGCAAGATCTATACCACATATTAAAACAATTTTTATGCTACATTCCACGTACCAGGAATGAGATCACGAACATGTGTGAAGTCAGTCTTCAGTTTATGTATCATCAGCATCATGCAAAAAAACAAGAAGAATTAAGGATGGACTGTTCACTTAGATGAAATTAGATGAGACAGCCTGCACTAAAGAATGATCAACTCACCATCATAAAGCAACTTCGTTTTGGTAAAATATAAAGTCTACTCTGAAATTCTCCTTCTGCCTCATCATTTTCTTCAACACTGACTATCCTATTAAATAACGGACTGGATCTCTTTTGGACACCACAGGTACCTAGAACATGGTAGAGAAGGGTTTTATGCACTTTTATGCATCATTCATACCTATAATTCTATAAATATGATCACCAAGAAGGCAGAAGTACTCGTACAATTTTTGGTTTGATTATTTTACCTGCCTCGTCCTGACCATGAGGATTCTGAAAGCAAATAGTCATCTCGTAGAAAGGTGCTCGCCATGAGCCCCCAAGCTCAACAAAATTGTTCTCAGAACTAGTTTCAACATTTGGCCTGCACTCATCTCCCCTGATCATCCCCGGAAGGAACTCCAGTAGATCTTTCGCCTCCAGGAGTGAATTATGCGCGCTAATTAGAAAAGGTCTTGCTTCCTAGCAAATGGAACACCACAAGAGATCCAAACATTACATCAAAATACCTGTAGAACACTATTCAGCCTATTTTCTCTACCAATTGGTATAGGCACACTATGACTGTTTCACGAAGGGCATAACAAGACACCAGGTGTTAATAACAGCCACTCTCTAAAAATTCCTAAAAAAATGGCAATTCCAAATTTCTTGTTTGCTGATGACACAATTAAACTTTTTCTAGTTTACTGCCGTTGCTGCGTATGAACCAAATGTAAAGTTCATGTCACTAAGGAGGAATGAGCAGACCACAACCTTTACACTGATTCAGCTCTTAACTAATACCGTTAGAAGAAGGAAACAGCAGTAACTGAGTAAAAACTAATCTAAACCAATGTGCCACATGGTCACCTGGTGCCGCGCTTCTGCGATCGTCTCCACGGCGTTGAGTTCCCGGGGCTTGGGCTGGCGCTTCCGCTTGCGCTTCTTCCGGTCGGGAGACGGCGCCGTCCCCTCGGCCTGCGCTTCGCCTCCCTGCCGCGACGGGCCGAAGCTTCGGGAGTAGTACGCCGACGGGACGAGGCGGAAGCGCCGGTAGGATTCGCCGAGGAGGCGCACCGGGTCGAGGAAGGCGGCGCGAGAGCCTGCGAGGCGGTAGATCCCCGTGGCCTCCAGCAACCGGAGCTCGTCGGAGGGCTCCATCGGAGAGGCGCCGCCGCGGCGAAAGGGTTTGGGTCGGGAGGGAGCGTCGGCCGCAGGTAGGGGTTTAATTCCAGCAACTTAGCCGGTGGGTCCCACTTTCCAGAGCAACCAGCGGCCTGCGAACTGGCAGTGTCGCCGTCCACAGAAACCAACCCCCGCGAAATCTTCAAACCCCACGGCGACCGCCATGCCAATTTCGCTGCTCCTCTCCGCCCCCCTCCCCTGCCCGCCGCCGCCGCCGCCGCCGCTCCTCCGCCACGGCTGCCGGCGGGTCCCAACGCCCCTCCGCGTCTCCCTCCCGCCCCCGCCGCTCCGCGCGGCCCTCGCCGCCGCCAGTGGCGATGCTGGCGGGCGGCGGCTCGTGGGGACGCGCTGCGCGCGGGCGGCCGCGGCGGTTGGGGTTCCAGGGGGAGGAGGCGATGCTGGGAGTGGGGCTGGCACGGGGATCACCGCGGCTGCGGCGGCCACCGTGGCGCTCGCGGTGATGAACCGGGTGCTGTACAAGCTTGCCCTCGTGCCGATGAAGAACTACCCCTTCTTCCTCGCCCAAGTTCTCACGTTTGGGTAAGTTCGATTCTTCCAAGGACATCTAAGCTCAATTCCAGCAAAATTTACATCCGGTGCTACACGCTAGTACGTAGTATAAAACAATGTGCAGTGCAGCCCTTTCAGAGTTTCATACCAACTGAATGCATGTGTAATTCTTTTTGCGCATCCTTTTTGCACACTGATTTCTGTAAAGTCAATGCACAGACCGATTTTTCTAATTCTAAATGCTCCTGTACTGTTTCCTAATTTTTGCAGGTATGTTGTAGTGTACTTCTCTATTCTCTTCGTAAGATATCAGGCAGGTATTGTCACTAAGGAAATGCTAGCGCTTCCTAAATCGCGCTTCATGTTAATTGGCTTACTAGAAGCAATGGGTGTTGCGTCAGGCATGGCTGCTGCAGGTGATTACTGATAGTGATATCCCTACTTTACTTTCAGAATGAAGTATTTCAAATGCACTTCTTAACAGCTACGTACTCCCTCCGTTCCGAATTACTTGTCGCAAGTATGGATGTATCTAGATGTATTTTAGTTCTAGATACATCCATTTCAGCGACGAGTAATTTGGGACGGAGGGAGTACATTACTTGAACTATGGTTTCTTCAGAATTCGGATCATAACTAAAATGAGTTCCGTGTTTGCATTTTTGTCAATGCTCACAGCTATGTTACCCGGGCCATCTATTCCAGTGTTGTCTCAGGTACTATTTTTTATTTCGCCTGACAGGTCTAAATTTTTCACATCTTCACTTCTGAGTATTTAATATCCTTTGCCAAGTACAAACATTCTCTTGTACTGCTTATATTCAATCCTGTATTAACTTGGTCATACATATCCCATCTTTGCGATATCCTGGATTTATTTATTATTCCAATTTTCTAATCATCCCTCTTGAGGTTCTTCTGTTACATATCTCAGTGCTTTCTAGACGTACTACTTTGATAGTCTTGCTGGCTGCAGTGCTAGGTTAAATATCTGTGCATAAAGACCACTAGTACTTTCTTTCGGTGATTTTGTGCGGACTCAGTACTCTTAACACACTTGCTGTTGTTTTGCAGTCTTTTTTGGTATGGCAGCTTATTTTATCAGTCATCGTTTTGGGAAGGAAATATAGAGCAAACCAAATTCTTGGATGCTTGCTTGTTACAACTGGAGTAATTCTATCAGTAGTGAGGTATGCATTGGAACATCTAGCCTTGTTTGGAATACTCATTTATGTACTTCATATCACTGTTCACATAAAAAAATGAACAATACTTTATGTGCTTACCGAAAAAGGCTTTCGCCCCGCTTTATATATAAAGCACCAAACCACAAAGACCATGATACAAACTCACGCCACCACCGCACACGACACACACACCCAAGGCAAGATACAAGGGTGCCAGGCACCGCCACACCACCCCAACGACTACCAAGCCACTACAAATGCGCGAGGACGAACTGCTTGGAGCCACCAGAGACCTCCTCCGAGGGGAGGTGAGACGGGAACGACGGAACCAGGACTCCAAGATGGTGCCTCCAAGAAGGGAACGACCACGATAGCCGCCACCATCCGATCCCAAAGATCGGGTTTTCACCCGGAGCAACTCGAAGGAGAAAGGCCACTGCGACGGAGCCTACAGGAAGGATACGGTGTCCACGGACGCCGCCACCGTCGACCAATACAAGATTGGGCAGGTAATGAACCCCAGCACGCTCACCCCTCCGAAGCAACCTAGCTCCGTCAACCACCAGCGACCACCCACCCACGTGGCCGTGGCCGCTCGCCCGCACCCGAGGCGCAAGTCCCGCCCACGAACTTCGTGCCTCCCGCCGCCGGGGCCGCCGCCCTGCATCCAAACACCCCCAGGACCGACCAAAGTGATCAGCTTGGGCCAAAGGGCGCACCCGACCGAAGAAACCGCGGCATACATCCCGCCTCGAACAACGCCGGAGTTGCGTCAGCCCACACTTGGCCGGGGAACAGGGGAGGAGGGGGAGCGGACGCATCCGGGCCGGCACACCCCTGTGCCAGCGACGGGTGGCCCGGGCTCGGCGGCGCCTCCCGTCCCTCCAGCCTGCCTCCCCACCGGACAACTCGGTGTCGCCCCACCTCGGCGGCGACCGCAGCTCCACGCGAGGCCACCAACATACACCCGCCCGCCGGCAAGGAGAGATCCCGAGGGCCGCCACCAATCGCGAAGGAAGCTCACCGAGGAGCCCATCTGCGCGGCCCACCGTCGTCCAGCCGCCGAAGCTTCGGATCCCGGCCAGCCCGCCCACCAGCCAACCGCTGCCGCGTCGCACCACCACCCGCCGTGGCATGGTAGGGGCAGAGACTAGGAGCCCGCGCCGCCCTCGGCCCGCGCCGCCAGGTCCCAGATCCGGCCTCGACCCGTGTCGAAGGACCCAGATCTGGCGACCAAGGCACGCCCACCACCGCCGCACCGGTCACGCCGCCGCCACGAAGCCGTCGCCAGCAGGCTCCAGCTCGCCGCCGCGCTGCCACGCCCGCCGCCAGCGCCGCATCCCAGGCGGCCGCCACGACCCGCGCCGGAGGCCCCCGCCGAGGAGACAAGGCAGCCCCGCTGCCGCCGGCGCCTACCAGGCTTCGCCCGGCGCGCCCTCTCTGGCGGCGGCGAGGGAGAGGAGGGAGGAGGAGGGGAAGCCCGCCGGCGGCACTAGGGTTTCTCCCGAGACGCGCGCGCAGGGCGCGTCGCGGGAGCGAGAGGGAGGAGGGGATCCCCTGCGGTCACGGAGCTCAGATAGACGCCAACCATCACTTTATGTGCTTCACATCACTGTTCACATAATTTGAACTGAATTGTTTCCAACTGTCTGTTATATTGGGCATCATGGATTCATTGGTATTGTGTATTGGACATGTTCGCATAAGCTTCTGATAAGGCGTAATTGTCAGCTGCTAACTATTTATTGTAGCACCTTCATGAATCGGAATGGTTATATTGTAGAACTCGGACACAATAAGATTGTTATGTGACATATTTTAGATTCCATCCACTAAAAGAATGCAATGTAACTAGAATTTGTGTTGGAAAGTTATTAGCATAAACCCGATCAATTCGTAGAAAAGTATCGTATTTTCTTTCTGCTTTCCAGTTTCTCGGTAGCATCAAGGGCATAATAAGCTAAGATATTTTCCGTAAGTTTTCTAACATGTAATCTTCCACTGACATGCAGCTAACTCCCTCATATTTGTATGTGAAGGTGCTGTGGCTAAGTACCAGCACTTACACTTGATTAACCCCTTCTATTGGTTACTTAAGTATGCATTGTGGTCAGTCATCCAAGGTAAGTGCGGTAGATGCGTCTCTCTGCAGCAAGGCTCACTGCTTTAGGCTCATGTACCAGATACTTCTGATAACCATAAACCCTTGTTATAATTGGAATAAAACTTAAAGGAAGCTTTTGTGATGTGATCACCTGTATATGGCTTTAACTCTTGGGTGCTTTGGCAGCGTTGTGCCTCATCTGATCAACCTTCCAGATGTACAGTTAGTGGTCGAGACAAAATGCACAAATTATAATGGATCAAAAGTGAGGAAAACAAAATGTGGGGACTGAGAAATGAGCATGGTTTGACACTGATAGGGTAGCACTGTAGTGCATGTATGGTACATGGATATAATGTGGCTAATATGATGAATGTAGAATACTTGCATTTTATGTGTTGATTGACTTTTGAGAATTTCCTGGCCATGCTTTTACTTTATGAATGCAGTGGAGCAAATGGTGGTTCATCTCTGTCTGATGTCAAGTTTTTTTGGCCAGCAGTTTTGATGGCTTCATCTGCATGTCAAGCTGGTGCATCTATAATCAAGGTTGAGTGGACTTGCTGGTGTACCCCTGATGAAACTTTCAGTTATCCCAACTCTAAGTCTTGTTATTACTGTGGCAGGAATTTGTTTTCATTGATGGTGCCAAACGCCTTGAGGTTCGTAATAAAATAATTTCAAGATATAGTTAATGTGAATATTCGTTGTACCTATTTTTTTGTTCTTATTTTAAGCTATTTCTGAGCTGAAAGCATGACGGGCTTAGTTCTCTTTGTTTTTACACAGGGAAAACGGCCTGACATATTTGTGGTCAACTCTTTTGGGTCAGGATTCCAGGTAAGCTTAAAATCATCTCTATTATAAAACATTGTTGGTTTAATAGTCACTGGTGAAAAGAAGAACGTTACTCAAACCGTCTTGTTTGGTATCCTTATTCACTCCTCAACCCATTGGATTTTCTCCTTTTTGTGCACTCCAAGTCTGCCATGTTGAACTATGCAGGCTCTTTTTGTTTTGCTACTCCTGCCGTTTCTCTCTAATTTGAAAGGCATTCCATTGACTGAGCTCCCCGCATATGTAAACCGTGGTGCTGCATGCTTTCTGAATGTTGGTGGCAATCTGAACGGTGAGTATTACTCATCATCGTAGTATCTTCAGATGCTAAATAGTTGAGCATTGTTTGTACTCCGTATACCATGTGTTACTTCAAATCTGTTGTTGAATGGCGACAAAACCTTCCCTAGAATCTTGCACTAATAAGTATCGTTCTTCTTTTTACATTTACTTGGACAAATTGTTCTGTATGCATGGCATACACGAACACAACACTCGCTATATATTGCAGTTCATTATGTTGAAGGGCCCTTGTTTGTCGCGTTGATGCCTTGACCAGTGATTAGTAAAAGCTATGTGTCAAGATGAGAGGCTGCCGTAGTCACTTTTCCCTGATGATACTGCAATCATGTGCTGATGTTTTGAGTTTTCAGATTGTCCTGGAGCCCCTTTGCTACCACTGCTCTTCATAACCATGAACATGGCCTTCAACATTTCTGTGCTAAATCTGGTGAAGATGTCTACAGCACTGGTTGCTTCGTTAACAGCAACATTAGCAGGTTCAGTAACGAAACACACTCCCTCTGAATAGTTTAAGAAGCACTATGATGGTTCGTACGACTGCGAGGCACAGATTTTCGTATTGAGTTAAAAGTGCCAAGAAGAAGCTGTTTGCAAAATTGAAACATTCAGCTTGGCATGCAAATCATTTCGTAGGATTGTGCTAGCACATATGCCCTGATAAGTAATAAGCACCTAGCGCCTGGCACGTGCGTGCAAACACACAATTAGATACGATTCTTCTGTGTGGTCAATCATATTCATCTCTAACTTTCTGATTCCTTCTTCCGCTGCAGTACCTCTTTCGATATACGTCCTGTCGCTTCCTCTGCCATACATACCTGGAGGAACAAGTTTAAGCACCTCCTTTTTGGTCGGCGCTGCTGTCTTGGTGCTTGGGTTGCTCCTATATAACCTTCCTCAGAACTCAGCTGATCAAGTGAAGACAGAGTGATCTAAAACCAAAATACTCACAAGGATGGCAGAAAGCTTTTGATGCACCTTGATACAAGACCGTGCATTCAGTCAGCAGCACATGTTTGTACAGAACTTCTGAAGAGTGGGACGCTCTGCAACCTGAGAGAAATCTTTTCGGGCTGGCAGGTCTAATAAGCTCTAGCCTATAACGAACTCCCGGTGCCCCCAGCTCCTCTTTAGCGACTCCAGCAAGTAGCTTCAGTCTTTCTGTCAAGAGAGCGCTTGGAAATATCGGAAGCTCGGTGTTCATGTGGTTGCAAATCATACTCCTTCCCATCTTATACTAAAGCAGTGACAACTAATATGGAGCGGAAGGAGTATTTATTTTCGTGATTCATATCCACATTTCAGTGTAAAGGTTGTTTCTACTTGTACGTCAATGTATTGCCAAAAGAAAATGCTTTAGTACTCGTACCACCATGCAAATCCTCATCAAGCGCAAAACACACGGGGTTGTCTTGTCCATTTACCTCACAGTCCAAGTACTGAGAAAATGTTCAGTTAACAAAATATTGATTTTTTTTTTGAGAGAAAAAATATAGAATTTTTTGACAGGACGGAGTTGGTTGCTTCGTCCACTCTCCGGTACTAGAATTTTTAGCTTGTGTGTGTGGTTCTTGTAGACATCTTTCCTTTTGCTGAGATTTCTTATACACATGTGCATTGAAAGCAACTGTACCTACAGGCAGTGGCGTAGCTTGGGCCAAAATTCTGGAGGGGCAATGGGCTTAGGGGTAGTGAAAGATTTCTTCATGAGCTCCGCCACTGGCTCATGGGCTTTCCACACAACGCATGCTGCACTTTTTGAGGGCCAAGGAAATGGGCATTTTGTCCTTGTCAGGAAACCCCAGGAGTTCCAGCAAGGAACCTCTCGCCATAAGTACGATAGCATCAATATCTATCTGTTCGGATTGTGGTGATCCATTCGAGTTTTTAGCACGAGGGAAATGCGCCGCTACGTGGCCCGTTCCTTCGAGACAGAACCCGTCAGAGAATGAGAAACAAGAGGAACTACAAGGATTGGACGCGCTTTGCTGCGTCACTGATATTGTTGGATTTCTTACAAAAAATATTCATAAGGTGTATTATTGTTTTTGAAAAGTCAAACCTTTTAAGTTTGACCAAATTTATAGATAAATATATAAAAACCCACAATATCAAATTGGTACGATTAGATTCATCATGAATTGATTTTCCATACTTTTTTTGGTTAATATTGTGGATGTTGATATTTTTTTGCTCTGAACTTGGTCAAACTTAGAGAATTTGACTTTCCAAAAAACTAATAGCGCTTATATTTTGAATTTGATGGAATATTTAGTTTGGCGGATGGGGAAGATGATGGAGTGTGTTTTACTTTTATTTATAATGTTGTGATTTGATAGGCCTTTTGTGGTGTGGTTCTGTGTTATCCGCTAACCAATGTATATTTATGTGAGTAAAATTCTGCGTCGGTGGCTACATATACTATATTGATACTACAATATCACATGGTGGCGCTTCTTTATTCTATGTGATGGAAGAGTATGTGGGATTGATATGTTTTTTGTAGGTCGGTTGCTGCTATTGATTTGTAAAATCGTTGGCCTGGTCAAAATTGTAAACCAAATCCAAAATGAATAGCTCAGTTAAATGGTAGAGCTTCAAAAGTTAAGGAACATAGGAAAAAGGAATTGAATGGGGGAGCTCTTTGAGAAATTGTTGACCCGGCCAATATAGGGTGACCTGATTCTACATATTGAAGACTTTAATTAATTGTGAGCCTTAAAAATTAGAAAGCATAGTGTATACTCCTCCGTCTAGGTGAGTAAGTCATCTTAGGTTGTGCACCGTGACTAAGGAGGAGGGGAAAACGAGAGATGTTAATGTTTATTTGCTAATTAATAGCATTGCATGCAATGAACCAACCACTGCATGTCGTATTTGATAGTCTCAAGTCATTAAAAGCATGCACACCCCTTGTCTCTTATTGGTTGATATGTGAAGAAACAAGAAACGAGGTAAAAGTTAATGCACCGTGCCTTAGTATTTTGGGATTATTTGATTTCTGTAAGATGACTTACACACCTAGACAGAGGGGGTAGTATAAAAGAATTGAATAGAAAGCTTTGAGAAACTATTGACCCGGTCAAATCCCCAATTTTAATTGGAGAACTCAATTGAATGCGGGCTCTTAAAAAAACATAGTGTTATAGAGAATATGATTTGCACTGCAACGCAACATATCTCGATGAGAATTAGGCCGTTGCGTACACCACCACGCGTAATTAAGAGGGTGTTTGGATCACTAGAGACTAGAGACTAGAGACTAGTAGTAGTCACCTTTAGTCGGTAAACCTCCAAACACCCCTGACTAGTGGGTGATTGAAACTAGTTTAGTCCCTAGTCACCCCACCCCCAACTTTTACTGACTAGAGACTAGTAGTAGTCACCTTTAGTCAGTAAACCTCCAAACACCCCTGACTTTTATTGACTAAAGTCCCCCTCTCTCTCCTCTAATTGGTGTTGCACAAGGGACATTTAATACTGAGACATTTAATGCTGACTAGTAGTAGTCACCTTCCAAACAGGGCCTGACTAAAAACTTCTAGTCTGACTACTACTAGTCACATGACTAGAGAGTATCCAAACACCCTCTAAGGCTGGTCACAATGGGCAAAAACATAAGCTAGTAATTTACACACTTCCCTAGACTATGTTACTACCTCCATAGTGGGTAGTAACATCTATGTAGTGTCATGCAACGATGTATTTATTAGGTTATAGACTCATTGTTTCTTGGAGTGTGTGATGTTCCGGTAACTTAGCTAGTTACCACAAGCACCTCTCTCTTCATTAAATACGTGCCACATAAGCAAAGTTGTATTGGAGTGTGTGATGTTACTTCTAAGTTCCTCCCCATGTGACCAGCCTAATTTGGATGCAATGCAATTACTCGTCGTTAATCCCCAAGTCTAATATGCTCATGTTGTACTATGTACCTGAGCTGAGTTTGAATGAAAGTTTGGCGCTTTGGGCACCTTTTCTTGTTAAAAAAAGACGTTTATTATCTTTTGTACTGCTTATAAAAATATCGCCCTGCTTCAGAATGACTTTTTCGTCATGTTTGATTCTGAAAAAGATTTGAACTTTATTTTTTATTTTTTTACAATTACTAAATTATTTTTCGTATATAGGGTGCGCTGTCACCCAGGTTCACGGTGGTATTTCTCTCCACATTCCTCACCATATTTTTGTATGCACACTTCTGTAAGAATCTGTTTGACATTTTAGAAAATATGAGAAAATTAACAGGTTTGCAATGTGCTACAACAGAAAGTTTCTCATTATTGGCCAAAAAACATAGCAAGGCTTTACATACAGCGCTCCAGAAATTGGGAATGTGACATCCATGTCTTCCTTGGAGTTTAAACAGGACCAGAGTCCTACTGCCTAAGCCCTACTGGAATGTCATGGTGTCAGAGCATCTCTAGAAGATCCTGCAACCGGCCGTCCCGTAAAACTAGTTTATGGTATTCCGAAAACATTTTTTGCAGGCCGCCGGATGGTGAGCCAGAGCAGATCCTGCATACCTAGCCCGCATATTTGAACTTGCATTTCGCGCTTAAAACTAGATCGCCGGAGTTCGACATACATAGCATACGGGAGTTCATCTGGTACATACCACACGGGAGTTCGTTATTACAAACCGAAATTAAACATAGCATAGGGAAATCTAACACGCTAGCATACTACATCTACTCGCCGGAGTCGCCGGAGTCGCCCTCATCGTCGGAGTCACCGTCGTGGGGCGGGGCTCGTTGCCATGGAGGGTATGGTAGATCAGCATACTGAAGAGCCTCTGCTGGAGTTGGTACTCCTCACGGAGCGTCGGGACGAGCACGGCCGCAGCTGCATCTTCGGCGGTGGGTGCCTCCCTTGCCTCCCACCACGTGTGAAAAAACATGTGGTGCCCCCATGTTTGGTTTTGGTAATTGATGAAAATCTCTATGGACTAATGGTTGCCTTGACTTATATTTGAAGGATTTGTCCATAGGTATTGCTTGAAGACCATTTGTTGGTTTCAAAGTTATTAGAAGAATAATGTGTGCTGACCAAGGTGCTACTCAAGGATTTATCCAAAGATTAGTCACGTGAGAGTTGAGCATGTTGCAAGCATGTCTTGAAGAAGAAAATTGTGCGAACATTCATGTTTACCTTCAAGACATCATCTTAATGAAGAGAGTTGGAAAGATTCAAGGTTGATCAAGTTTAAGTACAAAGAGTGATTTAAGTTGATCTACACACAAAGCGTAGAAGATATACCAAGTGGGATCAAGTGATCTCATGGTATGGTAAGCATTGTCCATTACGCTTTGTGTACTAACCCGTGGTCTATGTGAGAGTTTTTTTGTGGGGTTAGGCATGTTTCCATGGTCATGCATCAAAAGGAAGATATCATATATCCCATGGAGGATGACATCAAGTCGTGATCATCATCAAGATTGCGGTGTGAAAGTTCAAGTGGAGCATTACGAAGAGATCATGCTTGAATCTTGTTGTCCATTGTGGTGACAATGGACTTGTGAACATGTGCCGAAGAGTGGCTCACCCATAGTGGAGTATGGGTGAGCAATCAACTAGTCTTCATCGAGCCAACACAATCAAGAAAGGTGGTCCAATTTGAGGAAGTCAAGATCGTCATTATCTAGCTCAAGTGGACTATGTGCAAGGCAAAGGTTTTCCCTTGATAGGTTTTCTATTTTGCCGGTCTCATGGTGGTAGTTGGGAGACTGGGTTATAGCATCGATTGCCATACTATCAATGGGGGCTCTCAAGTGAGTGGCTTGATCGTATCGTTTGTATAGAGCTCAAACCATGACATTCTTGCATCATCTTTCTTGGTTCTTATTTGGTGTTTCTCTTTATGAGTTTTAGAGCTTATGGTCATCTTCAAGACAAGCTCGAGTTCGTCAAAAATGGAGTTCATATGCATCTTCTATGATGTTTTCGATGTTGAAGTTTATGTCGGTTCTTCACTCATGGAGGTTTCACATCTCTATATCATAGGCATAATCTATTGCCACTTCTGAAGTTTTCCAGTCGTGATTTGGAAACTCTTGTCATCAGCTTTCTATCAAGCTTGAGTTCGTTTGCAGAACTTATGGCAGTTTTGGTCTTCTTGCATCCTTCTGTTTTGCTTGGGTAGTTTTTCAGCTTGAGCGGTAGTACCTCTCAAGCGGTAGTACCTCTCACCTGATGCTTCTTCCGCTTATTTTATGCTTCTATTACACAATCTGCTTGAGCGGTAGTACCTCTCTAAGAGGCAGTACTACTCCCCCAAGCGGTAGCACCTCTCAAGCGGTATTACCTCTCCCCCGAGCGGTACTACCTCCTAGCAAAACTACCGCTCATGTTTTTCTGTCTTGTTTGGCTATTTTGACCGTGCTAAGCGGTATTACCGCTCCCTAGACCGGTAGTACCGCTTGAGCACGAATGTGGGCATAACGGTTGGATCCGGGGGGGGGGCCCTATTTAAGGGGGCCTTCTTCCCCAATGGTCCCTATACTTCTAGCTCGTGTTCTTCCCCTATTGTTGACCTTCTTCGAGCTTGCTATCTTCAATACCTCCAATGATTCTTGCTAGTTATTTAGGGAAAAGAGAGAGGAGATCTAGATCCACATGTCCACCAATCACTTTCTCCTCTAAGTGAGGGGAACCCCTTGGATCTAGATCTTGGAGTTCTTTATGTTCTCTTCTTTGTTCTTCCTCTCCTTTTCCTCCATAGAATTAGTTTTTGTGGTGGGATTTGGGAGAGAAGGACCTGGGCACTCCGTGTGCCCTTGCCATTGCATTTGGTGCATAGGTTTGAGTTCTCCACAGTGATATGTGGAAGTGAAGTTTGAGTAGCTTATTACTCTTGGGTGCTTGGTACCCTAGACCTTGTTCCTCTTGGGTGCTTGGGCGCCCTAGACGCTTGGTGGTGTCTCAGATATCAGTCATTATGGTGTAAAGCTCCGGGAAAGCATCGGGGTTTCCAATTAAGTTGTGGAGAGCAATTTGTACGGGTTCCGTTGACCGCCCCCAATGGTTGCCGAAGTGTACGGGTTTGGTGACCGCCCCAAGGGTCTCCATTTGTACGGGTTCGGTGACTGCCCTCAAGGGTCCCTTAGTGGAATCACGACATCTTGCATTGTGCGAGGGTGTGAGGAGATTACACTGGCCCTAGTGACATTTTAGGGGAGCATTGTGCCTCCACACCACTCCAAACGTAGATTAGCATCCGCAAGGGTGTGAACTTCGTGACACATCGCCATCTCCGCGTGCCTCGGTTATCTCTTACCCTAGCCCTTGACTTATGCACTTTACTTTGTGATAGCCATAATGTATCATGTTTTATATCTTGCTATCACTCAGTTGTTTATCTTGCTTAGCATAAGTTGTTGGTGCACATAGGTGAGCCTAGTTGTTTTAGGTTTTGTGCTTGACAAATTAAATGCTAGTTTTATTCTGCATTTGTTCAAGCCTAAACCGTAATTATTTTAAAGCACCTATTCACCCCCCTCTAGACGACATCCATGATATTTCAATTGGTATCAGAGCCTCATCTCTCTTTATTAGGCTTAACTTCCTAGAGAGTAAAGATGTCGACTAGGGGATTAGGATTCTCTAACACACTTAGTTTCAATGGCACAAATTTTGATGTTTGGGTAACTCGCATGCTTAATCTCTTTAGGGTGATGGACCCAAATTTAGAGCGAATTGTTGATATGGGGTTTTATCCTCCAAAGGATCCTCAAACCATATCTTTAGAGGATGATAAAAACTCTTATCTCAATGCTCAAGGTTCTAATGTGCTTTTCGATGCTTTGAGCAATGTAGTTATATTTGAACTCATGTCGTTCCGGGATGCTCATGAGTTGTGGACAAAGCTTCAAGATAAATATGGCGTGTCCAAGATTTATGGGGATGATTGTTCTCCCTCCACCTCTGGCCGTGTTGTGTTCTCAACTTCTTCTACTTCACCCACATGTGGTTTTCCACAAGGTAATGATATGGTGAGTAGTGTTGGTCATTGCAATGATGATAGTGTGCTTATCGTTGATGAGGCCTCATCACAATCTTATTGCAATTCTCCATCTTTGTACTTTAAGACTTCGAGCACCTTACATGTTTCACATGATTGTGTTGATAGTCCGTGCATATCATGTAGAAATTGCTTGACTGAATCTCTGATGATATGCTTGCTATATCTTGTTGCCATGATAAAAATGCCTGTATTTCCTTGAGTCGTTGTGCTAACAATGTAGAGGAAAACCAATGTCTATGGAACAAGACTTGGTCTTGAATGGTGCCTCTAGGAATCCTACATCATCATCTATTGTGTCTCACTTTTGCCTTATGGCTAAGGCTTCAAATGTATCTCCTACTTTGAACCACAATATGTCTCTTGATGATGATGTCGATGCTACTGATGATGAGGATACTGATGAAGAGAATGATAATGTTGCCTCCTTAAAAATTAAGGGGGAGATGATTTTTAGATCTCTTCATAAGAATAAAATTGCTCGTTCCAACTTCATGGAAATCATGTCTATTGCCATTGAGGGCAAGAAATACATTGATGAGCTGGAATATCATCTCGAGGACCATGAGGTCACCATTGATAAAATGGAAGGTCATGAGCGTGATCACACTAATGAGATCACGTACCTCTCTCAAGCTCTTGAACTTGAACAAACTACCAAGGAATCTCTTGAGGAGACTTTTGCTCTAGAACTCTCTGGAATAAAGGAATCCCGTGATAGAGCCCTTGAGGTGGCCAATGATTCCAAAACTAAAATTGCCAAGCTTGAGGTTGCACATGGTAGTCTCATGCTCAACTTAAAGCTTCTTATTCAAAATAGCTTGCCAAGTTTCCTTATCCTCTGTTGTTAATGATGATGGTTGCGCTACTAACTCTATTTCTTGTGAAGCATCCATTTTGAAGGAGAATGTTGAGCTAAGGGCTCAACTCGAGTTGCTATCGAGCAATTATGGGAAATTGGAAGAAAGTCATGTACAACTCACAGGCTCTCATGATGTTCTTCTAGTATCCCATAATGTGCTAAAGATAGCTCATGAGGCTATGATTACTAAGGTAACATCTAGTGAGCCTCATGGGGATACTAGCACTACTTCAAGTCAAAATGCTATATTGCCATGTGTCAGTCCTTGTAATTCATCTACTCACAATGTTGCTACTTCTTGTGATGAATTTCTTTCCTTTCCTTGTTGCTCTAACGATGAAGCTTATACTTTATCTAGTACTTGTGTTGATACTAACCATGTAGAGGAAATAAAAGAGTTCAAGGCCCAAGTCACTTATGTGAAGAAAGACTTGAAAAAGTGTCATGAAGGGAAGTCCACACTCAACAATATCTTGAATGTACAAAAAATCCCCCAATGACAAAGGTAGACTTGGATTCAACTCCAATAAGAATAAGTCCAAGATCAACAAGAAGAAGGGCCAAGAACAAGTCAAGAATTCGGCCAAGATTATTTGCTTCAAGTGCAAAATTGAAGGGCATCATGTCAAATCTTTCCCATTGAGGAAGAAGTCCATTAGTGACAAGCAAGAAGGGAAGAGACCACAAGTTCAATCTCATGCTCAACCACAAGTTGTAGAAAGGCCACTTCCCAAGAAGACTCAAGGTAGTGATCTTCAAGTTGAGAAGTCAACTAAGAAGAAAGAAAAGAGTAGATGTTGTTACTTATGCCATGAGAAGGGTCAACTTGCTTCTTCATGTGGTACCTTATCCAACCCGATTCTAACTGATGATATTTATTCTCTTCTGAAGGATAAGGTTGGAAATGTGTTTGCCAAGTTTGTTGGTACTCTAAGTGGTGTCAAGCAAAGAACCATTTGAGTAGCCAAGACTATTGTGACTAACCTCTTAGGACCCAACTTGGTTGTGGACCAACAAGCTCAAACTTGATCAATAGGTGTTTTTGGAGGGCATTGGAGACTTGGCTACACTATGAAGAATTAAGGGGTCTTCATCATTCATCGTGTCTCAAGCCAAGTCATTTGGATTATCAAGTTTATATCTTATATCCAATGTGCCTCCTTGCGGTAGCTTGTACTTTAATTGTTTACATCGAAAGTTACTTGCCCCTTAACATGTTTTGGTTTTGTACCTTGCATGTGTTTGTATATGTTGTGCTTACAATTTGCTTATATTGAGTAATCAAGCATGTGTATGTTGGTTTGCACGTCATGTACATGCGAGTCTTGTGTTGAGCCTTTTTGCATAGTGTTTGTATCTTAGTTGGCTCTTGTGAGAGATTAATGGAACATCCCATTTTGGGGGAGTGATGTGCTTTGTGCACTTCATGATCCTATAAATGTGTGTACATGAGGAATACCACCTATTATTGATACAAGATTATCTAGTCTCTATGTGGTATGTCTTCTCATGAGAAAATTCAAAATCTAAATAGTCCATTAACTATTTCATGTTTGATCTTATTTGCATCTTTTTAAGATTTTCGGGGTATCACATTACCGAGATTATGTTATGCCCTAACCCTAACCAATTCGGTTAGGGTTAGGGCATAACGTAATCTCGGTAAGACCGATTACACAAACTCGGTAAGACCGATTTTGGTAATAAGCTTTCCAGAGAGTTGGTCAGGTAAACTCGGTGGGACCGATTTGCTCTTTTCGGTGAGACCGAAATGTTACAAAAGGGAAACAGAGAGTTTACATTGCAATCTCGGTGGGACCGATCGCTCACTTCGGTTAGACCGAAACGTTACGAAGGGAAACAGAGAGATTACAATCCCATCTCGGTGAGACCGAGATCCCTATCGGTAGGACCGATTTGCTTAGGGTTTGTGGCAGTGGCTATGACTTTTGGAATCGGTGGCGCCGGATTGGAAGAATTGGTGTGACCGATTTTGGCTTTGGGTTTAGGTCATTTGTGGATGTGGGAAAGTAGCTGAGGTTTTTGGAGCATATCACAAAGCACATGAAGCAAGAGGCTCATTAAGCAACACCTCATCCCTCCTTGATAGTATTGGCTTTTCCTATAGACTCAATGTGATCTTGGATCACTAAAATATAAAATGAAGAGTCTTGAGCCTTTGAGCTTGAGCCAATCCTTTGTCCTTAGTATTTTGAGGGATCCACTTTCATCATCCATGCCATGCCATTCATTGAGCTTTCCTGAAATAATAGTCTTGGAATAGCATTAGCTCAATGAGCTATATGTTGTTATGAATTACCAAAACCACCTAGGGATAGTTGCACTTTCAATCTCCCCCTTTTTGGTAATTGATGACAACATATAGATCAAAGCTTCGACAAAAGATAATAAGAATAAAAACATCGTCGCTTTGAGAAGTATGTGATAAGCAAGAGCTCCCCCTAAATTTGTGCATAGTTTGAAATTTGCTTTGGACTGCAAATGCACAAGGAATTAGGCTCATGGGTTACTCTTCCATGTCACATACATCTTGGTGGAGCGCTCAAAATGATAAGCATTGAATACATGCACTCATCACCAAGCAAAGTGAATGATCACATAAGATAGATAGGATAATATCATCAAAAATGCATAAGTGTAGCTTATGATCAAACACATGATCATCAATGTCTCACAAGCATAGTATCTCAACCAATCAAAAAGAAAACAAGTTTAAACCAACAAAGCAAGAGAGAACAAAAGCAACACACTCTCTCTCGAAGCCTATGATCTATACATTTTTCTCCCCCTTTGGCAACAAGTTACCAAAAAGTTCATGGAAAATGCATAGTGCTAGATTGACTCTCAGGCTTGATCTTCAGTTGGTGGTGTCCGGATAACTCCAAGGATGAAGGCTTCAGTTGATGTAGAGGGTGCTGGAGTTGATGCTGAAGCTGGTTGCACTGGAGCTGAAGGGGCAGTAGCTGGTGCTGAAGATGTTGCTCTAGTGTCTGGCACTGGCACAACAACTGACCTCTGAGCTCTAGGCACTTTGGCAAAGACATTTGTGGTTGTCTTGCCCTTCCTCTCCTGCATGTCATCCTGCAGTTGCTCCACAACTGACTGAATCTCAGTTACTTTGACATCTAGATCATAGAATTTTTGTTCCATGATTCTTTCCAAGCTCTCCTGGTTTTGAGTTAAGGTGGCCAACCCCTTCTCAATCCTCAAAGATGATGCTATCAAGTAACCAAGCTGCTCCTGCTTGTTTTTCAAGAAATACTAAGATGCCACCTCTTGAGTTGGCATCTTGGCAGCCTTCTCCTTCTTCTCTTGAGCTTGAACTGATGATGGATCATCCTCATTCATGACAACTTCATTGTCTTCAAAGTTTGGATAGAGTGGAAAATATTCCCTATCCAATAGATATTTGTCAGTTCCCATCTTTGAGTTGATCAATTCCTGAATCTGAGGGGCATATCCACAGCTCCTCTTATGATCTGCTGCAGTCCTCTTTATGGTTTCAACTATAAGGCTCATGACTTTGAATTTCTATGGCACATCAAATAAATGCAACATATTGATGGCATGCCCTCTGATCATGTTGTGGTCACCTGACTTGGGCAACAGAGTGTGCCTCAGAATCCAATTGATAGTAGGCAGCCCTGACAACAGAAAATGGACTGTTCCAAAAGTGAAAGTCTCTAGGGCTTTGTCTAGGATCTCCTTGTACATGTGTGCCATGGTATTGTGTCCCATTTTCTTCTTGGCATATACATCCAAATCATCATCATTTTCCTTTGGGGCATTTATCAGTTTTTCCCATTCTTCTATAGTGGATTGGTACCTTGTACCTTCAGACATCCAAACAATTCTTCCATCTGGGTAAAAATGTGTCGTGGAGTAGAATTGCATGATAAGTTCATCATTCCAGTTTGTGAGCTTTTGCCCAACAAAATCTGCAACTCCACAAGCAACAAAGCTGTCCTGCACTCCAGGATAGTGCTCTTCATTCTCCTTCATGTAGGTCCAGTCGACCCACCTCATATCACAAACTATGGGCTTCTTGTCCAATAAGATTGTCTCATAGAAGTCCTGCTGTTCCTTTGATGGAACCTGTAATCAACAGCAGTTCTTCTCCTTGTGGCATATGGATCTGCCATCCTCCATAGCCTCAATCCTGAGTCTTTTCTGATGTTCATGTCCTCAGCCACAGGATGGGCATCATTGTGATCTGGTATCTTTGGCTTGAGCTTCCTTAGAACCTGTCCTTCTTCATCTTCTTCCTCAGCAACCTCAGGCACTGGGGCCTTGTTCTTCTCAGCAGCTGGAATACTCCTGGTATTCCTCTTTGGTGCAGACTTGGCCTTGGGGGCAGCTTTGGGTGCTTCTTTGGCTTAGATGTTGCAACCCCAGATTTAATAGCATCACCCATAAGCTTTGGTGCCTTTGGTGCTGGTGCAGAAAGCTCTTCCTCTTCCATCATGGAAGGTTGCCCAGCAACTCTGGCCATGGTCTTTTTGACCCTTTCCTTACTCTTCTTGCTTTCAGCAGCTGGCTCTTTGGGATCATGATTTTCAGGTAGTTGAGCTGATGCTCTGGCCTTGGGCATTGGTTGTCTTCTTGCATGCCTTTTAATCTTCATGCCTGGCTTTATATCCTTTGCCGAGCCATATTCCTTCTTGAGCACCACTTTCTTGAAAGTAGCCTCATCTTCTTCAGCTTTGTAGTCCTCATCTTCTAAGTCTGAGGTTCTCTTTCTCCTTTGCCTGCTAGCAGCCTTAGGCAGGTTGCTAGGAGTGCTTCTGCTCCCTTCATCTGAAGTGCTAGAGGGACTAGTGCCCTCACTCAAGTGAATCTGCTCTGCTGACCTGTTCTGACTGTCACTTTGGTCTGACATGCTGCAAAAGCTGACTGCTGACCCTGTGAAGAGTTATTGATGAGATAGAGTGGAAGAGCATCACAAAATGCAGAAAGCATTTCATATCAACTGATTTCCACAGAAAGCATTTTGGATCAACCGATTTTCAAACTCGGTGATACCGAAGCAGTTTTTGGAACCTAAACTGATGAACTCGGTTGGACCGAGTCATAGTTCGGTGGTACCGAGACTGCTAGGGTTTCACAGAATCCTAAAATCGGTCGCACCGATTAGTAATTCTCGGTCAGACCGAGAGTCACTTGTGCAATGGCATACGCCAAATCGGTGAGACCGAGTTTTTCAACTCGGTAGGTTTGAGATGGTTTCGGCGGAAACCTAACCCTAAAAATTTGAATCTAATCTACTGTACAGACTACTTTGGCTGGATAGGATTGTTTCAATCATGGCAAGAATCAATAAGAGTACAATGTGCTAGGAATCAGATGTGGATAGCACAATGATCGAGTCCATACCCTAGTGCGGCGATGAACTCGCTACGGCGACAACGGTGGGGTTGAATTTTGTTGACAGCGGCGGAGACCAACGACAGGAGGCGGCTGGCGACAAGGAGACGATCCGGAGACCTTTGATGGCAGAGCGAGCTATTGCGCGGGCGAAGGGGTTCGGAGAAATTTCCAAAATTTTGCCCGTGTCTATATATAGCCTGACCCTATCGGTGTGACCGAGTGGAACAACTCGGTGGCACCAAGATGCATAACTGTGTTCAGTTACAGCAACTCGGTGTGACCGAAAAGTTCAAATCAGTTGCACCGAGATGGAAAACTCAGATCAACTTAATGATCTCGGTAGGACCGAAGTGGAGGAATCGGTCAGACCGAGAATCACAAAGAGGTTTTGGAAGTTTAAGTCTATGACGAATCGGGGACTCCGAGTGCTCCTCACACAGAGTGGTTCGAATCTGACTTGATCAAATTTTGTGATGTAGCATGAATAGAGTTTGAGACGAGAAAAGCATAGATAGCTAGAGAGGGTTCTTAGGCATTCTTGTCCATCCACTTGGCCAAATGAAGAAAGAACCAAACAATCAAAACAACAAGTGGATGTCCTTGAATGAGTAAAATATGCACCAACATGCTCACACAATGAAATGGCAAATGAAATATGTGGCAAAGCATGCACAACCAATTCTAGCATCTATCAAACAATTTGCGATGACTAGGTCATCTATATATGAGTATATTGACTTAGGAGTCAAATGAGAACATTTGATCATAGGTCATACTCATCGTTTAAGCTCAAGTGGGGTTACCACTTTTACATAATGCATTTATGTGTTCACACCATTAGAGTTGCTTTGACTCAATCTTTTTGAGTTAAGCTCCCCCTAGATGTGAGATCCCCCCTTTAGAGGGATGAACTAACCTTGGGTTTTGTCGATGATGACTTCATGTAGGTGTTGAAGATGTGGATGCTCAATGTTGAAGTAGATCATTTAGAGCAATCCTTTGGAGTGAGTTGCACTTTCAACTTGCCTACATGGGTTAGTCCCACAAGGAACAAACAAGAATATCCATAGACATAGAGTGATGCACACACAAGATGATGTCCATGAAATCATTAGGTTACCTTGTCCCTTGCCTTACCAACATGAGGGTTTGTGACTCCTTGAACTCGTGCAAGATGTGGAAGTTGATTGCACTTGTCCTTGCCATAAAGATATGAGTGAAGAATGTTGGCGGAGTCACCCTCAAGAACTCTCTAGTTCTTCTTCTTAGGGATCCACATCATCTTGATTGGAATCCTTGGAGTTGTAGTTGTACTTGATGAAGTAGAACTTGACGTAGTCTTGCGAATCCACTTGACCAAGACCTTAGGTGCTTCTTCAAATGCATCAATCTCTTCTTGAAGCTTATCCTTGCCTTTGTTCTTGTGGTCTTGTGGAGGAAGATCATCTTGAGCTTGTGTTCCCTTGAAGGAAGTAAGATCATACTTCTCTTGTTGAGGAACAAACTTCGTCTTGGGGTATTGATCTTCTTCCCACTAGACTCCATTGGCATTGAACTTTCGTTCAAAACCAACACCTTGATTCTTCCGGTGTCTTCCTTGCTTGCGTACAATTTCCTCGAATTGCTTACTCCCGGCAAGGCTCTTGTAAACACCTTTCTCTATAATTCCCTTCAATAAGCTATTTTCTTGCTAAAGTGTAACTTGGCTAAGAGAATCATTAGTGGAATCAAGAGAACTACTAGAAGTAACAATATTGGATTTAACATTATTATTGTTACTACTAGAGGAAGTATCTTTCTTGTACTTGTTACCAGACTTGACTTGAGGCATGTAAGTAGATAAGAGTAAACACTTGGCAATGTAAGAAGAACTTTTCTTTCGGAGATCATCATTGGTTGCCTTTAAGAACTCATGCTCTTGCTCAAGATTGAGCTTTTCAAAGCATAACTTCTCATGAGCCCTTAAAAGTTCTCGATGATCTTCGAAGATAGTTTCATGAGCCAACTTTAGAGAGTTTAGTTCCTTAGTTAGAAGCTCAATTTTCTCCTTATCATTGTCATTCGTTTGATTAGCATGATTAATTGACGTTTCATCATAGTATTCATCACTAGAGTTGTCAACAAGTAAATCATCATCCACAAGCAATTCATCTTCATCACTATTGAAATCAACATACTCAGGATGTGTTACCTTTGGACCTTTGGCCATGAAGCATCTTCCAATTCCTTCATTTGGTGAATCAAATATGTCGTAGGAGTTGGTTGACACAAGTGCTAGACCGGCAACACCTTCATCTTGAGTATGTTCAGAGTCGGAGTGATAGCTTCTCTCGGAGTGATTGTCGGAGTCGGAGCCGGATACCCATTCACCAACATGAGCTTGATGTCTTCATTTTGTGTAGCTCCTTGATGACTTGTCCTTCCTTTCCGAATCCTTGCTTCTCCGTGAGGGTCTTCGTTCATAACGATCATCTCTACTCCTCCTCTCTCTTGGTGGTGATTCTTCTCTTTTGCTTCTTTTTTTGGAGAATCTTCTCTTCTTTTGTAGGGTGCCGTACACTCATTGGAGTAGTGTCCAGGCCTCCCACAATTGTAGCAATTGCGCTCTTGACTAGAAGATCTTTTGTCATGATAAGACCTTGACTTGGAGCTTCTTTCTTTGCTTCTACTCTTGTAGAATTTGTTGAAGTTCTTCACCATTAAGCTCAATTCTTCATTGAAGGTTTGTTTCTCACTTGGTGATGTGGGGGCTTCACTCGAGGCTTTGTAAGCACCACTTGACTTGTTGTGAAGTTCCTCCTTATCCTTGAGTGACATCTCATGAGCAACAATTCTTCCAATGACTTCCGTTGGCTTGAGATTTTTGTAGTTTGGCATCATTTGGATCAATGTGCACACGGTATCATACTTTCCATCCAATGCTCTTAGGGTCTTCTTGATGATGAATCTGTCGGTCATCTCTTCACTCCCTAAGCTAGCAATCTCATTTGTGATAAGTGCAAGCCTAGAGTACATTTCAGCGACACCTTCACCATCCTTCATTTTGAACTTGTCAAGCTGACTTTGGAGCACATCCAACTTGGATTCCTTGACGGATTCGGTACCTTCGTGCATATCAATCAAAGTATCCCAAATTTCCTTTGCATTCTCAAGACGGCTGATTTTATTGAATTCTTCGAGGCACAATCCGTTGAAGATGATATCACAAGCTTGAGCGTTGTATTGCAGCATCTTCAATTCTTCCGCATTCGCTTCACGGTTCGGTTCTCTCCCATCAAAGAATTCACCTTGCAAGCCAATACAAATAATTGCCCAAATGGCGGGGTTATGTCCGAGAATATGCATTTTCATCTTATGCTTCCAACTAGCAAAATTAGTACCATCGAAGTAAGGACCTCTACGGTGATAATTTCCCTCGCTAGACGCCATAATCTCCTAGGTTGTGAAACCAAGGCTATGACCACCAAAAGCTATGGAAATCAAAGCAAATGGAGACCAAAGCTCTGATACCACTTGTAGGACCTTGAAGTAAGTCTAGAGGGGGGGTGATTAGACTACTTGACCAATTAAAAACTTAACCTTTTCCCAATTTTAGAGTTTGGCATATTTTAGCTATCTTAGGACAAGTCAAGCAATCATCACACAATTCAAGCAAGCATGCAAAGAGTATATAGGCAGCGGAAATTAAAGCATGCAACTTGCGAGAAAGTAAAGGGAAGGGTTTGGAGGATTCAAACGCAATTGGAGACACGGATGTTTTTGGCGTGGTTCCAATAGGTGGTGCTATCGTACATCCACGTTGATGGAGACTTCAACCCACGAAGGGTAACGGCTGCGCGAGTCCACGGAGGGCTCCACCCACGAAGGGTCCACAAATAAGCAACCTTGTCTATCCCACCATGGCCGTCGCCCACGAAGGACTTGCCTCACTAGCGGTAGATCTTCATGAGTAGGCGATCTCCTTGCCCTTACAAACTCCTTGGTTAAACTCCACAATCTTGTCGGAGGCTCCCAAGTGATACCTAGCCAATCTAGGAGACACCACTCTCCAAGAAGTAACAAATGGTGCGTTGATGATGAACTCCTTGCTCTTGTGCTTCAAATGATAGTCTCCCCAACACTCAACTCTCTCTCATATGATTTGGATCTGGTGGAAAGAGGATTTGAGTGGAAAGCAACTTGGGAAGGCTAGAGATCAAGATTCATATGGTAGGAATGGAATATCTTGGCCTCAACACATGAGTAGGTGGTTCTCTCTCAGAAATGGTAAGTTGGAAGTGTAGGTTTAGTCTGATGGCTCTCTCCACGAATGAAGAGGAGGTGGAGGGGTATATATAGCCTCCACACAAAATCTAACCGTTACACACAATTTACCAAACTCGATGGGACCGATTCAACAGACTCGGTCAGACCGATTTAGTAAACCTAGTGACCGTTAGTGATTTTCGGTGGGACTGATATGCAACTCGGTGAGACCGATTCGGTTAGGGTTAGGGCATAACGTAATCTTGGTAAGACCGATTACACAAACTCGGTAAGACCGATTTTGGTAATAAGCTTTCCAGAGAGTTGGTCAGGTAAACTCGGTGGGACCGATTTGCTCTTTTCGGTGAGACCGAAATGTTACAAAAGGGAAACAGAGAGTTTACATTGCAATCTCGGTGGGACCGATCGCTCACTTCGGTTAGACCGAAACGTTACGAAGGGAAACAGAGAGATTACAATCCCATCTCGGTGAGACCGAGATCCCTATCGGTAGGACCGATTTGCTTAGGGTTTGTGGCAGTGGCTATGACTTTTGGAATCGGTGGCGCCGGATTGGAAGAATCGGTGTGAGCGATTTTGGCTTTGGGTTTAGGTCATTTGTGGATGTGGGAAAGTAGCTGAGGGTTTTGGAGCATATCACAAAGCACATGAAGCAAGAGGCTCATTAAGCAACACCTCATCCCTCCTTGATAGTATTGGCTTTTCCTATAGACTCAATGTGATCTTGGATCACTAAAATATAAAATGAAGAGTCTTGAGCCTTTGAACTTGAGCCAATCCTTTGTCCTTAGTATTTTGAGGGATCCACTTTCATCATCCATGCCATGCCATTCATTGAGCTTTCCTGAAATAATAGTCTTGGAATAGCATTAGCTCAATGAGCTATATGTTGTTATGAATTACCAAAACCACCTAGGGATAGTTGCACTTTCAGGAGTAATATGCGTTGTGTATATTACAAGCCTAGAAAATGTGTACATTTGAGGTATTGCCACTTAGAGTTGATATTGTAAATTATCTTGTTCCTAGAGCATCTCCAGCCGTTCGGCCCCCCAAGTGCAGTGATACGTCTCCAACGTATCTATAATTTATGAAGTATTCATGCCATGTTTATAATATTTTTACATGATTTTGGTATGATTTGATTAGAACTAACCCGGACTGACGCTATTTTCAGCAGAACTACTGTGGTGTTGTTTTTGTGCAGAAATAAAAGTTCTCAGAATGCGCTGAAAATCAACGGAGAATATTTTTAGAAAATATAAAAAATACTGGAACGAAAAGCTACCGGAGGGAAGTCCCGAGGCCACCATGAGGGTGGAGGGCACGCCTGATGATGCCATAGACCTAGGGTAGGGTCATAGGCCTGACATATACACCCCACCCAAGGTCACTACCCTAGAAGCAAAGACATTCAAAGAGCAGCAGAGGGTATCAATTGAGGTAGTCGAGTGCAATCCACTCGACCAATCATCTCACTCGGATACCCCCCACTCCTACATTCACTCAACAAAGACACAATCACTCAACCATACAGAAGACCACTCGGCCCACAGGAGACCAGGAGTCGCTAAGGATGGCAACGGTCAGGCGTTCACTCCGTAGTCTTTAAGGTCATTAAAGACATGAAAGTGCAACTATCCCTGGGTGGTTTTGGTAATGATTTACAACATATAGCTCATTGAACTAATGTCATTTCAACATAAATATTTCAGGAAAGTTCAATGATTGGCATGGCATGGATAAGGATTGTGGACCCCTCAAAATGCTAAGGATAAAAGATTGGCTCAAGCTCTAAAGTCCAAGACTCTACATTTTCTATTTTAGTGATCCAAGATCACATTGAGTCTATAGGAAAGCCAATACTATTAAAACGGGATGAGGTGTTGCTTAATGGCTTGCTTGCTCAAAATGCTTAGTGATATGCTCCAAATCCCTCAACCACTTTATCATATCCACATATTTCCAAAATCAAAAGTCAAACTCAGCCCCACTGATTTGATCCATCCGGCGCCACCGAGTTCATTTGACATAGCCACTGCCACAAACCCTAGTATTTTCGGTCTCACCGATAGGGATCTCGGTCTCACCGAGATGGGGTTGCAAACTCTCTGTTTCCCTTCGTAACATTTTGGTCTAACTGAAATGAGCGATCGGTCCCACTGAGTCTGCAATGCAAACTCTCTGTTTCCTTTTCGTAACGCTTTGGTCCCACCGAGATGAGCGAATCGGTCCCACCGAGTTTGCCTGACCAACTCTCTGTTTGCTTATTAGCAAAGCCGGTCCAACCAAGTTTGTCTAATCGGTCCAACCGAGATTACGTTATGCCCTAACCCTAATGATATCGGTCCCACCGAGATGACATGTCGGTCCCACCGAAATTGCCTAACGGTCACATATGTACTGAATCGGTCGACCGAGTTTTCTGATTTGGTCCCACCGAGTTTGGTATATTGTGTGTAACAGTTAGATTTTGTGTGGAGGCTATATATACCCCTCCACCCTCTTCTCATTCGTGAGGGAATCCATTAGATCGTGCCTACACTTCCACTATCCATTTTCTGAGAGAGAGCCACCTACTCATGTGTTGAGACCAAGATATTCCATTCCTACCATATGAATCTTGATCTCTAGCCTTCCCCAAGTTGCTTTCCACTCAAATCAGCTTTCCACCAAATCCAATCCTATGAGAGTGAGTTGAGTGTTGGGAAGACTATCATTTGAAGCACAAGAGCAAGGAGTTCATCATCAACACACCATCTATTACCTTTTGGAGAGTGGTGTCTCCTAGATTAGTTAGGTGTCCCTTGGGAGCCTCCGACAAGATTGTGGAGTTGAACCAAGGAGTTTGTAAGGGCAAGGAGATCGCCTACTTCATGAAGATCTACCCTAGTGAGGCAAGTCCTTCGTGGGCGATGGGCATGGTGGGATAGACAAGGTTGCTTCTTCGTGGACCCTTCGTGGGTGGAGCCCTCCGTGGACTCGCGCAGCCGTTACCCTTCGTGGGTTGAAGTCTCCATTAATGTGGATGTACGATAGCACCACCTATCGGAACCACAACAAAAACATCCGTGTCTCCTATTGCTTTTGCACTCTCCAAACCCTTCCCTTTACATTCTTTCAAGTTGCATGCTTTACTTTCCTGTGCTTATATACTCTTTGCATGCTTGCTTGAATTGTGTTAAGATTGCTTGACTTGTGCTAAGTTGTTAAAATCTGCCAAGAACTAAAATTGGGGAAAGGTTAAGTTTTTACTTGGTCAAGTAGTCTAATAACCCCCCTCTAGACATACTTTCGATCCTACAAGACACTTTATAGCTGGCGTTACCAGTAACACACTGTCTTAATGTAGATTGAACCCCTGTAACGGAGGTGGGCTGGGGTCCTGGCGCACTCTATATAAGCTACCCCCTCCTCTGGGACAAGGGTTCGCACCCCCTTTAACACACACATCCATATTCCAGTCGACCGCCTCAGGGCACCGAGACGTAGGGCTTTTACCTCCTCCGAGAGGGGCCTGAACTCGTAAAACTCATCTGTACATCCTCGCCGTAGCTAGGGCCTTGCCTTCTCATACGTACCCCCTATTCTTACTGTCAGACTTAGTACCACGACAGTTAGCACCCACCTTGGGGCAAAGCATCTTAGCAATTTCCGGCGAGGTTGCATTTTCTTTGATCTTCATCAACATGGTTTCCGGTGGAGGTTTGGTCGTGGGCCACGAGTTACGACTCGGCATGCTCACTTTTGTCACCGATGACTCCGCCTGGCTCTAGGAGGCCCCCCTCGACATCGAGGCTCTCCTGATCCATGGTTCGTCGCACTTCCACGTGAGTGCTTGTGACATCCTCCTTCGGCAGTTGTCGACCCCGTATCAGTCGGTCTTCGTGTCATCTCCTCACTCCGCTGGATGCCGTCGCAAGCGATCTGGTCGAGCACGGCTCCAGCGGTGGGTGAGGCACGCGGTGGCTCGTCAGACGTTCACCCCACAAGTCGCGGCAATCAAGCCCGACGTATTTCACTATGGTTCAGTCGACATGTCGACTGACTTAGTAGACACACTTTCCGAGAGCGGGAACTGTGACCCCGCGGTAGCAGTCCTTATGGTCGACTCCCATTGCAGCCTGTGTGGTTTCTATCGCAGCGGCGCCAACAGCGGTGGCGATGGCCCGTCATTCGACCATGAGGAATATCGGCCCCAACCTCTCAACTCGCAGCAGAGGGAGGAGCTGCACCGCCGCAACATGGAGGCTCTCCAGACCCCCATCATAGGGGAGACCGCCGAGGCTCGGGCCTTGGAGGCAGTGCGCATGGCCACGCTGGCTGAGCGCACTCGTTTGGAGAATCTCCAACATTCTCTCGACGAGCATGCCCGTCGACTGATTCCCGATTCCAGTCGACGTCCACGACAATTGTTTCCGCCGGAAACTTAGGTATTCCGCACACCGATCCAGAATCTTGCAGCTGCTGCGTGTATCACGGAGTCCATTCAACCGTCTCATTCAGAGGCTGGGAGGGGCTTGGAACAGATCAGGGCGCTTCTCCGAGCAGCGGAAGACCAGAACTCCGTCGTGTCCTAGTCGTGGAACAGAATCCAGAGCAGATCAGTAAGGGCGGACACCATTCAGTCGGCACACAGTCCTGGGTCATCTTTGCGGCATGAAGATCGCGATCACTGGCGAGATCGGCACCTGGTAGGAGCTCATGGAGAGTATGATCGTTAATACGCTCACGACAACCACCGCCGAGTGCCTTCGCCCCTTCCGAGGGACGAGTCATACATGCCCCGGCGGTATGATGACATGCGTCCGTACGGTAATGACCGCAGAGTTCCAGTCGACCCAAGAGAGCCTGGTTTTGATGCAAGGTCAGTCCTTGTTCAGGGTTTGGTCGACCAGAACAGAGCATACAGAGAGGGGCTAGATAGAGACAGGCCCAGCGGATGCAGGGTCCATGTGTCTGGTCCCGAGTGTTTCAGAAGATCCATCAGGCAGCTGAGATTGCTCACAACTTCAGATTGGCGACTGGCGTCGGTAAGTTCATAGGAGAATCAAAGCCCGACACTTGACTTGAAGACTACCGAGTGGCTGTGCACATTGGAGGCGGCAACGATGAGGTGGCCATGAAGCACCTCCCTCTGATGCTTAAAGGTTCCGCCAGGGCCTGGCTGAATCAGCTGGCCCCTGGGAGCATTTTGAGTTGGGATGAGTTGGCCCGAGTGTTTACCAGAACATTTGAGGGCACCTGGAAGAGACCTACTGGTCTGCACGAATTGCAGCATTGCATGCAGAAACCGAATGAAACCTTGAGAGATTATATCCAGAGATGGATCACTCTGCACCACACAGTGGAAAATGTGTCAGATCACCAAGCAGTCTGTGCCTTTAAGGAAGGCGTTTGCTACAGGGAGCTCAATCTGAAGTTTGGTCGGACCGGAGATATGTCTCTGGCTCGGATGATGGAGATTGCCACCAAGTACGCTAATGGCGAAGAAGAAGACCGACTCCGGAGTGGTAAGAACAAACTAGTCGCCCAAGACACCGGAGGAGGAAATTCCAGTCGGAAACAGAAGCGAAAGGCTGAGGCAGCCGGACCTGCCGAGGCAGCAATGTTGAATCAAGGAAAGTTCAAGGGAAAGCCCAAAGGGCCTTGGATCCCTAAGAAAGTGAAGGATCAAGTAGGAAATGATGTGATGGATTTGCCGTGTCATATTCACACAAAAAAGGATGAGGAGGGGAACCTGATTCTCCCCAAGCACATGACTCGACAATGTCGACTCCTAATCCAGAGCTTCCGAGAAAGCCAACCCAGTGAAAAGGACAAAGAGTCCGATAAGGAGGAAGAAAAGGACAATGATGGTGGATATCCCAATGTTAATGCCACCTTGGTGATTTTTGCTAATCTTGAGAGCAAAAGTCGACTGAAAGTCATTAACAGAGAGGTGAACATGGTTGCTCCGGCAACACCAAAGTATTTGAAGTGGTCAAAAACCCCTATTACATTTGACCAGTCCGACCACCCACCACGCGTTGCTACCCTTGGGTGGCAAGTGCTGGTGGTCGACCCGGTCGTTGGGGGCACCCGACTGACCAAGGTTTTGATAGATGGTGGCAGTGTCCTGAATATCCTATACGCTGAGGCTCTTAAAGGAATGGGCATTCCGATGTCCAAGCTCAGCGAGAGCAACATGCGATTCCACGGAGTCATCCCAGGAAAGAAAGCTGATTCACTCAGTCAGATCACTCTTGACGTGGTTTTCGGTGATGAGAAGAATTACCACAAGGAAAATTTGACGTTTGAGGTTGTAGATTTCCAGAGTGCATATCATGCCATTTTGGCAGACCTGCCTACGCTAGCTTCATGGCTCGACCGTGTTTTGTGTACCTCAAGATGAAGATGCCTGGCCCCAGAGGCATGATAACAGTCTCCGGTAACTAGCAAAGAGCAGAAGACTGTCTTCATGACGGTGCGAAGATAGCGGATGAGCAGATGGCAGCAGTGGAGTTTCAAGAATATCAGAAGACTGCAGATCCGAGTGATTTGCTACGTGCCAAGAGGCCTGCCTCGGAGTCCGTGTTTTAGTCGGCCGGCGAGACCAAGCCAGTCCACATTCACCTGACCGACCCCAATGCCGCTCCGACCCATATCTCAACGACAGTCGACAGCAAATAGGAAGAAGCGCTCATCCAGTTCCTCCATGAGAACTGGGACATCTTTGCATGGAAGCCATCTGACATGCAAGGTGTACCCCAGGGGACTGGCTGAGCACCGTTTGTGAGTCGACCCAAAGGCAAAACCCATTAAAGAGCATCTCCGTCGGTCCGCCGTGGAGAAGAGAAAGGCAATTGGCGAAGAGGTGGCTCGGGTCCTAGCTGCTGAGTTCATCCGCGAGATATACCACTCCGAGTGGCTTGCCAATGTCGTTATGGTCCCCAAGAAAGACAAATCACTTTGAATGTGTATTGGTTTCAAGCACACCAATCGGGCCTGCCCGAAAGATCATTTTCCTCTACCTCGCATCGACCAGATAGTCGACTCAACTACGGGATGCGAGCGACTGTCCTTTTTGGACGCATATTCCGGGTATCATCAGATCTGACTATATGGACCTGACGAGATAAAGACGGCTTTCATCACCCTGTTCGGGTGTTTTTGCTATGTTACTATGCCATTTGGCCTCAAGAATGCCGATGCCACATTCATGCGCATGATTCAGAAGTGCCTGCTCACTCAAATCAGTTGGAATGTGGAAGCATACATGGATGACATAGTGGTTAAGTCACGCAAAGGTTCCGACCTGCTGACTGACCTCGCTGAAACCTTTGCCAACTTAAGAAGGTATGATATCAAGATCAATCCATCAAAATGCACATTCGGAGTCCCCGGCGGAAAGTTGCGCGGTTTCCTCATTTCCGAACGAGGGATCGACGCGAATCCAGAGAAGATTGGCACAATCCTCTAAATGAAGCGCCTAGTGCATGTGCACGATGTTCAAAAACTTACTGGTTGTTTAGCTGCATTGAGTCGATTCATCTCACGCCTCGGTGAAAAGGCACTACCTCTTTACCGACTGATGAAGAAGTCTGAAAAGTTCGAGTGGAATGACGAAGCTGAAGCGGTGTTTGAAGAGCTTAAAGCCCTGCTTTCCACCCAGCCGGTGCTTGCTGCTCCAGTTAGTAAGGAGCCTTTACTGCTTTACATCGCAACCACAGGACAAGTTGTTAGCACAGTGCTCATGGTTGAGCGGGAAGAAGAAGGCAAAGCCTTCAAAGTTCAGCGCCCTGTGTATTACATTTCAGAAGTCTTGACCACGTCCAAGTAGAGATACCCTCATTATCAGAAGTTTGTTTATGGGATTTACCTGACCACGAAGAAGGTTGCACACTATTTCTCTGACCATTCAGTTTCAATCGTCAGTGATGCTCCATTGTCAGAAATTCTGAATAACAGAGATGCAACCAGCCGAGTGGCAAAATGGGCGATTGAAGTTCTTCCTTTAGATATCAAGTTTGAGGCAAAGTAGGCCATCAAGTCTCAAGCAATTGCAGATTTCCTCGCAGAGTGGACAAAACAACAGCAGCCGACTCAAATTCAGTTGGAACATTGGACCATGTTCTTTTATGGGTCCAAGATGTTGAATGGCTCTGGTGCAGGAGTGGTCTTAGTGTCCCGACGAGGAGACAAGCTCAGCTATGTCCTCCATATTCACTTTGATTCTTCAAACAATCAAGCTGAGTATGAGGCACTATTGTATGGGTTGCGTATGGCCATTTCACTCGGCGTCCGACGCTTGATGGTATATGGTGACTCAGACTTAGTGGTTAATCAGGTAATGAAGGAATGGGACGTCAGGAGTCCTGCAATGACCGGTTATTGCAATGCAGTGAGAAAGCTAGAGAAGAAGTTTGAGGGGTTAGAGCTCCACCACGTACCACGAATCAAGAATCAAGCTGCTGATGATCTGGCGAAGATAGGTTCCACTCGGAAGCCTATCCCCAGCAACATGCTCTTGGAGCATCTCCATACCCTGTCAGTACAAGAAGATCCCTTCAAAAAAGAGCCCCCGCAACCAATAAGTTCAACCGACCCGACTGAGATTGAGGTTCCAGCTATGGTCGATTTGGTCATGGAAGTCTTGGTGATCACACCCGACTGCATAGTACAATACATTGCATACATTCTCAAGAAAGAGCTCCCAGAGGATGAAGATGAGGCTCGCTAGATAGTCTGTCGATCGAAAGCTTTCACTGTGATAAAAGGGCAGCTTTACAGAGAAAGTGTCACATGAGTGGCTCAACGCTGCATCACCCCAGAAGAAGGTCGAATGATCCTAAACGATATCCACTCGGGGACCTGTGGTCACCATGCATCCTCTCGGACCATCGTGGCCAAAGCATACCAAGCGGGATTCTACTAGCCTCGAGCAAATGAGATGGCTAAAGATATAATCGACAAGTGCGCAGGTTGCTAGTTCTACTCCAACATGTCCCACAAGCCTGCGTCTGCCTTGAAGACTATTCCACTCGTCTGGCCATTTGCAGTTTGGGGGTTGGATATGGTTGGACTCTTCAAGACCGGCAGAAGTGGTTTCACCCATTTTCTTGTAGCAGTCGACAAGTTCACTAAGTGGATCGAAGCCAAGCCCATCAAAAACCTTGACGCAAGCACTGCCGTCAGTTTCATCAAGGCGTTGATATTTAGATATGGAGTTCCTCACAGCATTATCACAGATAACGGCTCCAACTTTGATTCTGATGAGTTCAAGTTGTTCTATGGGTCCCAAGGCACTCGAGTCGACTATGCGCCAGTCGCACACTCGCAGTCGAATGGACAAGCAGAAAGGGCGAATCATTTGATCCTTCAAGGGTTAAAAACCTGACTGATGCGCAACCTCAAGCATGCTGCTGGAGCTTGGGTGACTGAGTTACCATCCGTCTTATGGGGGCTGAGAATGACGCTGAACCGGTTGACTGACCGAACCCCTTTCTTCGTGGTGTACGACACCGAGGCTATGCTTCCGAGTGACTTACTGCACAATGCCCCCCGAGTGAAACTCTTCTCAGAAGCTGAAGTGAAGCAGGCACGCGAAGACGCCGTTGATCACCTGGAGGAGGAACATGAGATGGCTTTGATTCGGTCAACCATCTATCAGCAAGATCTGCATCGATTCCATGCCCAAAATGTTAGAGGTCGAGCGTTCCAGGAAGGAGACCTTGTGCTCCGAGTGGATCAGAAATGGCCTCACAAGCTTGCTTCAACCTGGGAAGGTCCATTCATCATCACCAAGGTGCTTCAAAATGGAGCGTACCACATCTACAACATAGCCAAGAATATGGACGAGCCACACGCATGGAACACATAGCTGCTTTGCCCTTTCTATACCTAAAATCACTCGGCCCGACGAGTTGTAATAAGAGTGCTTCAGTTTGCTTACCAAAGACAAGAGTTTTACAGTATCTTAATGATTGATTCCCCGTAATCATTTGTGTCTGAATCCCCCAGTGGGTGGCTTAGCCGCGAACCTAATTTGCCTAAGTTAAAAAAACACTCCGAGTGGAGAGCAATCCTCCCACTCGGGGGCTTAGCTGTGACCCCGAACTCGCCTAAGTTAAAAAACATTCTGAGTGGAGAGCAATCCTCCCACTCAAAAGCTTAGCTGTGACCCCGTACTCGCCTAAGTTAAAAAACATTCCGAGTGGAGAGCAACCCTCCCACTCGGGGGCTTAGTTGTGACCCCGTACTCGCCTAAGTTAAAAAACATTATGAGTGGAGAGCAATCCTCCCACTCGGAGTCTTAGCTGCGACCCCGCTCTCGCCTA
>NC_041387.1:540660573-540672703 GCF_002162155.2 Triticum dicoccoides | reverse complement strand
ATTCCGAGTGGAGAGCAATCCTCCCACTCAGAGGCTTAGCTGCGACCCCGTACTCGCCTAAGTTAAAAAACATTCTGAGTGGAGAGTAATCCTCCCACCCGGAGGCTTAGCTGCAACCCCGTACTCGCCTAAGTTAAAAAAACACTATGAGTGGAGAGCAATCCTCCCACTTGGGGGCTTAGCTGTGACCCCGTTCTCGCCTAAGTTAAAAAACACTCGGAGTGGAGAGCAATCCTCCCACTCGGGGGCTTAGCTGCGCCCCGAACTTGCCTAAGTTGCAAAGATCCTTTGAGCTGCATCACAAGTACAATGTACGCTCCATCCCAATCCGCAAGAACAACGAGGTGTCGACTGAACACCACGTTTGAGCTGCGCTACGTCACAAGTATAACGTACGCTCCATCCTGATCCGCAAGAACGATGAGGTGTCGACTGAACACCACGTCTGAGTTGTGCTACGTCACAAGTACAACGTATGCTCCATCTCGATCTGCAAGGACGACGAGGTGTCGACTAAACACCATGTCTGAGCTGCGTCACAAGTACAATGTACGCTCCATCCCGATCCACAAGAACGACGAGGTGTCGACTGAACACCACGTCTGAGCTGTGCCGCGTCACAAGTACAATGTACGCTCCATCTTGATCCGCAAGGACGACGAGGTGTCGACTGAACACATCATTAGAACCACTCGATGAAAGGTGAAAAGATCAAGTTCACTCGGAATCAAAAGACATTCAGAAGCAATAAAAGCAAAAACCATGATATTCAAGGAAAACCAAGTTCGGATAAATCCCACGAAAGTTCAGAACCGCAACGGGTGGAAGTGCTTAGGCATCAAGCCCGAAAGAGTTTAACGGTTACATAACCGCTTGACATTCCGAGGCAAATAAAGGTGGGGCATAATGTTTTGTTCACTTGGCAGGAGAAGGACTTGTTGGATCACAAAAGCTGTCAAGGTCGATACTGTCTGAGATGCGGCGTCAAGGAAGGTTTCCATAAAGGACTGGAAACTGAGCTTTTTGGTGTTGGCAACCTTGAGGGCCGCCATCTTGTCTTCTCTGACATCCTTGCAGTGCACCTGGACCAATGACAGGGTGACATCGGCGCCACAACGAGTAGATGACTTCTTCCATTCCTGCACTCGACCAGGGATTTGATTCAGTCGAGTCATCAGAGACTCGAGATCTTGTGAGAGTTCCGTTTGAGGCCAGAGTTCAGCATCAATGCATGTCATTGCCACCTTCAGTCGAGCGAGATAATCCACAGTACTGTCCAGGCGAGACTCTAACTGCAACACATTCATTGCAACGTCATCTTTGACAGGAGAGTTTATGGGGTCAAGACCTGGCTCGACCCGCCTAGTTTCTACTTCGAAGTCTTGACAAAGTTCTGCACAATCAGAAAAGCAATGAGTCAACAGTTTAACAAGTTGTGTCAGTCGACATCAACAAATCAGTCGAACAAGAGGAAATACCTTCAAGATTCAAGACCAACTTCGCAGCAAGCTGCCCCAGATAAGACTCCAATTCACCCTTCTTGGCCTTGAGACTTCCAACTTCATCATTCAAGCTTTCCTTGTCCTTCTTCAGTCATGCAACCTCCTGGTTGGCTTCAGAAACGGCAGTCTTCAACTTGGAGTTCTCCTCTTCCAACTTGTTGACTGAGGCCAACTTCTTGTCCGCAAGTGCTGTTTTCTCTCACGCTTCCTTCTGAGCAGCGGCAAGGTCTTGATCCTTATTCTCCAGAGCCTGCTTCATTTTCTCTAAAGAAATAACATTCTTCAGATGAGCTTGGAGTTGACGGTTTTCACTATGTACATCTGTTCGAGTGGAGTCAATCGATTCAAAGAGATTAAAAAAAAGAGAGAGTCATAAGCCAGCCAATCGATGAATTGTTACCTCCCATGGTAGCTGCTTCGTCCTGGGCTTTCTTAAGATTCTTCTTGGCCAGATCCAGATCTAAGTTAAGGCTGATCTGCTTCTTCTCTAGTTCAGCAAATTGAGCTCCAAGATGACAAGACTTCTGCAGTCAGCAAATAAGATATGTCAGTCGACGGGAACGAAAGTCAATCACAACAAAAATTGCTCTAAGACTACCGCTGAATCAAACATTCAACAATAGTCTCGGGGACTACATCCAGTGGGTGCACTTTGCATGCCCCCCACTGGTCCGGTTTTACACTCGGCATGGTCTGCCCAACATGAGTAAAAAAAGAGATTCTTAGACCTCAACCGACTACCAGCAGTCGACCGCGGTCTAGGGGACTACACCCAGTGGGTGTACTCTGCGTGCCCCCACTGGTTCCGAAAAACACTCGACTCAACCTAGTCGACTCAAGTGGAAGAACTATTCAAATCTAAGTCAGAAACACCCTAGTGGGTGATTGGATGCGAAATTCAGACCCATGATAGATGCACATAAAAGGTTCCAAAGTGCTCATCCAAGGACACCCTACGGACCTTGAAGCAACAGTCGCAGCTATCAATAGCCAAGAGACCAGTCGGAAACCAACTAACCTTGACGTTGGCTTGCAGAGTGGCGCTCGTATTGTAGGCAACCTGGCTGGCCTCGTGCACTACCTTCACCTGCTCCATCACGAGGTTTGCCTGGAGAAGGGCCTCCCTGGCAGCACTCGGTGGGTCGTCTGGAGTATGATATGCATCAAAGAGCGATGCCGACAGCACAGTCAGAGCAGTCACAGGGTCTGAAGCATGGAGTTGTACGGGAGTGGCAGAGACCTGAACAGTCGATACTGAAGGACGGTCAGTTGACAGTGGATTGGCAAAGGTAACATTGGCCCGAGCCATATCTCTAGATCGCTGGACCACCATTTCAGGCACTGATGTCGATTGAGGCACCTGACCCTCGGTCGTCCTCCCGCTTGAGGCCCTGCCCCTCCTTCTCCTCTCTCTCAGAGGCACTTCCTCTTCATCATCCAGAAGCTCAATGACGTCCCATGGAGCTGCCACAAAAAGCAAACTTAAGAGTTCAATCGACCAACAACCCAGTCGGCAGAAAAAATTCAAGATGTCCAGAGCATACCAGTTTTGGAAGTGGCCGCGTCATCAGCTTCCTCATCACCCGGGGCGTTGTCAACGTCCATGGAAGTTGCAGAAGTTGCAACGCTGAAAAGTTTCATAATCCACTCGGTCAGAGCAGAAATATGAGTCGGTAGAAGAAAACATAGGAAGATAGAGCACTCACCCAAAGGCAACAGGAACGTCCATCTTGATCTTGGGCAAGGTCTTCCAAGGCTTCGAATGGGCGACCTTGGGTTGCTTGGCGACCTTCTCCGTTGGCTCCGGAGTCGAAGTCCGAGTGTGCTTGTGTGCTTGGGTACTCAGAGCCACGTTCTTGCCATGCCCGCCCGCCGGATCTTGGAGTTGCTTGGATTGACGCTCTGAGCAAGGTGGTGAGTCCACTACCTCTTCGTTTTCTGACTCATCACTTTCTTCCTCATTGTCATCTTCTGGAGATTGCCAGTCGCCGCTCTCTTCTGCGCTGTCCTTGCCCTCCTAGTCTTGCTCCAGAGCTTGTTCACCGTTGGGCATTGAGTACATTTCAGTATAAACCTACAAGACGAGAAGCCAATCAAATATCAGTCAGATTTAGAAACAGTTGCAAGACAGATTCAAGTACACTCACTAACGAAAATCAGACCTTGTCTGGCTGGTTGTTGGTGTCGAATGGATCGACTCTCCTGGCTCCCCTGGGGTTATCCTTGTTCCCTGTAATGCCATTTAGCCACATGGCCACCGTCTCATCCGTAACCTCCTTTGTGTGAACCCGAGCGGTGTCGTTGGTCCCGAATACATCCACATCGAGTGGTCACAAGCTTGGAGAGGCTGGATGCGTTGACTGAGAAACACCTCCAATAGGTCCATGCTAGTTACACCCTGACGGACCAACTGGACCACCCTCTCGACCAACATGTTAGTTTCCACCCTCTCCGCAACAGTCACTTTCAGTGAAGAAGGTTGCTAGGCGCGATCTAGGGAAAAAGGGGGAAGACCGGTCGACTGACCAGGAGTCGCAATATCCTGGCAATAGAACCAGGTCGATTGACAACCCCTGACTGACTCGGGAAGCGTCATGGGAGGGAAAGCACTCTTCTTCCTCATCTGGATCCCTAGACCCCCGCACATCTAGATCACGTGCGTCCTCTCGTCACTCGAATTTGCTTTCTTCACAGCCTGGGAGCAAACTGTGAAGATGTGTTTGAAGAGAGCCCAGTGCGGTCGACAATCCAGGACATTCTCACACATGGACACAAACACGGCGAGGTACGTGATGGTGTTGGGAGATAAGTGGTGGAGCTGAGCACCAAAAAAGTTCAAGAAGCCCCGGAAAAAAGGATGCAGAGGAAGAGAAAAGCCACGGTAGACATGGGTAGCAAGCAGGACACACTCACCCGACCGCGCTGAGGCTCCGTCTCCCCCTCCGGCAATCTCGCGGCCCCAACAATGATCAAACCGGAGGTGGCCAGCTCTTCGAGATCCTCTTGCCGAAGCGAAGATCGGATCCAATCACCCTGGATCCAACCCGGCGGCAGCGCAGACCTCGACGATGATCCCCGATTCGTCTTCTTGCCTTTCACCGCCCCCGTAGCCTTTTTCGCGCGCTCCAGTGCCGCCTTCTTGTCCTTCACCATGCTGGCAGGCGGTGCGCTGGCGGGGCGGCGGCGTCGAGAGCGGAGGAAGATGCAATGGAGAAGTGGAGAGAGAAGAAGGGGATTTAGGGCGCACAGTGCAGACGCCTCGGCCCTGATGCCTTTTAAGGACCCACTTCTGAGTGGCTGACGAGTGGGCCCATGCAATCTTGTCAAATCCCGCAATAGTCACACGCCGGGCACGTGGCAAAAAAGGGGCACAGAAATCGAGGCGCCCCTGTCTATCCGTCCCACTTACTATGGCGCGCTCCACATCGCGCGCTTCCCCAAATTTTCGAATCCTGTGAGATCCGGGATCCGCAGTAACCAATCGCGCCGAAGATTTTGCATCGAAGCAACACTCGATGAGTAACATCATGATTACACTTGACAACTTCTGAATCGTCAAGGCAACTGAAACAAAGCCGAATTTTCAGTGTAAGCCTCCAACCCTGCATGGATACTTGTGAAGCATGAGAGCCAAGGCTGGACCAACTTCAACCTTATTTCCACTTGGTTCTCAATCAATTTGGGGGATAATGATGATGCCATAGACCTAGGGTAGGGTCATAGGCCTGACCTATACACCCCACCCAAGGTCACTACCCTAGAAGCAAAGACATTCAAAGAGTAGCAGAGGGTATCAATTGAGGTAGTCGAGTGCAATCCACTCGACCAATCATCTCACTCGGATACCCCCACTCCTACATTCACTCGACTAAGACACAGTCACTCGACTATACAGAAGACCACTCGACCCACAGGAGACCAGGAGTCACTAAGGATGGCAACGGTCAGGCATTCACTCCGTAGTTTTCAAGGTCATTAAATACACTTTATAGCCGGTGTTACTAGTAATGCCCTGTCTTAATGTACATTGAACCCCTGTAAGGAAGGTGGGCTGGGGTCCTGACGCACTCTATATAAGCTACCCCCTCCTCTGGGACAAGGGTTCGCACCCCCTGTAACACACACATCCATATTCCAGTCGACCGCCTCAGGGCACCGAGACGTAGGGCTTTTACCTCCTCCGAGAGGGGCCTGAACTCGTAAAACTCGTGTGTACATCCTCGCCGTAGCTAGGGCCTTGCCTCCTCATACATACCCCCTATTCTTACTGCCAGACTTAGTACCACGAGAGCGCCCTACCCCTCGGGAGGGTGCTACTACCTTGTGGACTCCCCGTGGGCCCCCTTGACGTGAAACCGACGCCAACCCCTCCTATAAATCCTAAAAACCCCAGAACCGAGGAGAGATCGGGAGTTTCACCGCCGCAAGCCTCCAGAACCACGAGAAATCAATCTAGTCCCTCTCCGGCACCCTGCCGGAGGGGACCATCATCACCAGAGGCCATGGGGGAGGATCTCAGAGGGGCCATCATCACCATGAAGGCCAGGGACCAGAGAGAGAACCTCTCCCCATCTAGGGGGACGCCATGGAGGAGGAAGCACCAGGGGAAGAACCTCTCCTCCTCTCTCTCGGTGGTGCCGGAGTGCCATCGGGAGGGGAATCATCACCGCGGTGATCGTATTCATCAACATAACCATCGTCATCACCAACCTCATCTCTTTTACACGGTCCACTCTCCCACACCCCGCTGTAATCAGCTACTTGAACATGGTGCTTTATGCCACCTATTATGATCCAATGATGTGTTGCCATCTTATGATGTTTTGAGTAGATTTCCTTTGTCTTTGGGTTGATTGATGATCTAGATTGGTTTGAGTTGCATGTTTTATTATTTGTGTTGTCCTATGGCGCCCTCTGTGTCGCGCAATCGCGAGGGATCCTCACTGTAGGGTTTGCAATATGTTCATGGTTTGCTTATTGTCTGTGTTGCGTGAGTGACTGAAACACAAACACGGATAAGTGGGTCATGGCGTATGGGAATAAAGGGGACCTGATACTTTAATGGTATGGTTGGGTTTTACCTTAATGATCTTTAGTAGTTGCGGATGCTTGCTAGAGTTCCAATCATAAGTGCATATGATCCAAGAAGAGAAAGTATGTTATCTTATGCTTGTCCCTCATATGAAATTGCAATAATGATTACCGATCTTGTTAACAATTGCTTAGGACAATTCTGCACATCAACCCATCATTATTCCACACTCGCTATTTATAATACTTAAGTAATATTTTCTAACTTTACGATAACAACACCTACTTTTATATTTTAGCTCTTTGATATCATGCAAAGTTATTGTCTTCATACCCACAACATAGTTTTATTTCTCGTTTCTAGTTGGAAGCAAACGTTCGGTGTACGTAGAGTCGTATCAGTGGCAGATAGGACTTGAGAGAATAGTGATCTTACCTTTAGCTCCTTGCGGGTTCGACACTCCATACTTATCACTTCCACCTTTGGAAATTGCTACGATGATTCCCTGCACTTGGGTATTATCAAGCTCTTTTCTGGCGCTGTTGCCGGGGAGCAATAGCGTGGGGTTGATATTTTCGTGTATGCCTGTTTGCTTTCTTCACTAAGTAGTTTTTGTATCCCCTTTTTTCTATTTAGTTGTGGGAGAAACAAACAAAAAAAATAAAAAATGCAATATACAAAAAACAACACTTGCCTCTTATGCCTAAAAACGTTTTCAAAACGAGAAGTGATTGGAAGGTTATGCATTGGAGAAGTGAGGGTCAACCTTGAACACTTGTGTTCATGCTCATGGAAACAATGTAGAATTTTTCATGGAAGTTTCTTAGAAATAATTATCCCCTTGTATATTCATTGTATTTTAAAATAATGTGCCAAGGTTTGGTTTTAGAATGTTTAAATTGCTTGTTTGCTACGTTCGGTGCAAAAACAGAAACTTTGGCTGTAGCGTGTGAATTTACATTTTTACTGGAATTTCAAATGCTTCTGAAACTTTTTGCACAGTACTTTTATACAATTTGTTTAGATTGTCCTAATTTTTCAGAATTTTTGGAGTTACAGTAGTATACGAAGTTTCCAGATTACTACAGACTGTCCTGTTTTTGACAGATTCTGTTTTCTATGTGTTGTTCACTTATTTTGATGAATCTATGGGTAGTATCGGGGGGTATGAACCATGGTGAAGTAGGAATACAGTATATATAATGCTAATATGAAATTAGAATGAGTTTACAACAGTACCTAAAGGTAGTGATTTGCTTTATTATACTAACAGATCTCACAAAGTTTTTGTTAAGTTTTGTGTGGATGAAGAGTTTGAAGAACGAGGAGTTACCGATGTGAGAAGAATAAAGAGAGGCAAGAGTTCAAGCTTGGGGATTCCCAAGGCACCCCAAGTAAATATTTCAAGGATACTCAAGCATCTAAGCTTGGGGATGCCCCGGTTGGCATCCCATCTTTCTTCTTCAACAATTATTGGTATACCTCGATTTTTGTTTTGTTCACATGATTTGTGTCCTTTGTGTTTTTCTTTTTCTTTAAGAACCATGCTAGTATGACATAGCCCTTCATTGATTTATAGAATGCTTCATGTGCTTCACTTATATCTTTTGAGTATGACCTTATAGAATGCTCTTTGTGCTTCACTTAAATCTTTTGAGTATGCTTTTATAGAATGCTTTGTGTGCTTCACTTATATATTTTGAGCTTGGTTATTGGTTAATCTATATTAATTGTAGAATTCTCCATGAAGTTCACTTATGTATTTTGGAGTATGAATAAGACTACCATCGAAAGTGGGTTTGGAAGAGTGACAACTTTAGGAAGTAATGATCCCACTATTTTGGAGGGTGTTGAATCTTAGTGTGATATTCATGAGAGTGGATTTGGAGAGGTCTTGACTTTAGTTAGTAATGATTCCACTGTTTCAGTAGAGGTTCCAATTGATTATGAGAACAAAGTTTTTGATTATTGTGATGACATGTATGCTATAAAGAATAATGTTAACCATGAAACTTGTCATCATGATTTTAATTTTCAATTGGATTATGCCTCACATGATAGTTATTTTGTTGAGTTTGCTCCCACTATTCTGAATGAGAAGAATTTTGGTCATGTGGAGAGTAGTAAAATTTCTATACTTGTAGATCATGAAAAGAATGCTTTTATGTGATGGTTATATTGTTGAATTTATTCATGATGCTACTGAAAATTATTATGAGGGAGGAATATATGCTTGTTGGAATTGCAATAATATCAAGTTTCCTCTCTATATGCTTAAAGTTTCGAAGTTATGCTTATTTTGCCTTCCTATGCTAGTTGATTCTTTTTCCCATAAATTGTTTGCTCACAAAATCCTATGCATAGGAAGTGGGTTAGACTTAAATGTGCTCGTCATACGCTAATGGTGCTCCCATTATGTTTTTATTCTTATCTTTCATATGAGCATCATTGACATCATCATGCCTAGCTAGAAAGGCATTAAAGAAAAGCGCTTGTTGGGAGACAACCCAATATTTATCCTTACTGTTTTTGTGTGTTCACATGATTAAGCTACTGTAGTAATCATGTTTTATAGCTTTTGTTTCAATAAAGTGCCAATTAAGACCTTTGGGATAGCTTGCGGTGATAGTTGATTTGATCTTGCTGAAAAACAGAAACTTTTGCACTCATTGCTAGAATTTTAAAAAATCACAGAAGCGTGCTTTTGATCTATTTTTTTACACAAGATTGATATGCAAATTTCCAAGGTTGTCCTAATTTTTCAGAATTTTTGGAGTAGCATAAGTATGGTTGTTGTTCAGATCATTACACACTGTTCTGTTTCTACCAGATTCTGTTTTCAATGCATATTTTGCTTGTTTTCTAGTTTCTATGGCTTATATTGCTCAATATAAATTGTAGAATGATATGTTACAGTAGGAATTGTGTGAGAACAATTATGAATCTTGTCTTTGACAGTACCAAAGTGAATGATTTAATCTTTATCATACTAACCCATCTCACGAAGTTCCGTTAAGTTTTGCATGATTGAAGTTTTCAAGTTTGGGGTGAGATATCGATATGAGGAGAATAAGGAGTGGAAAGACCCTAAGCTTGGGGATGCCCAAGGCACCCCAAGGTAATATTCAAGGAAGACAAGCGCCTAAGCTTGGAGATGCCCCGGAAGGCATCCCCTCTTTCGTCTTCAAAACCATCGGTATACCTTACTCGGAGCTATATTTTTATTGGTCACATGATATGTGTTTTACTTGGAGCATATTTTCAATTTTACTTTCTGTTTGAATAAAACCATTGGTTCTGAAATCTTGAATGACAGAGAATCCTCCCATGGCTAGTTAATTATTTGACTACTCATTGTCCTTCACTTATATCTTTTTGGAGTAGTTTGCCATTTACTCTCGTACTTCACTTATATCCTATGAGTAAATGGTTGAATGAATTGAATATCATAAATCTGAATATATATATATATATATATATATATATATATATATATATATCATATGCTTACCATGGGGAGTAATGACTTCACACATAATTGTTGGGGAACACGGTAATTTCAAAAAAATTCCTACGAAAACGCAAGATCTATCTAGGTGATGCATAGCAACGAGAGGGGAGAGTGTGTCCACGTACCCTCGTAGAGCGAAAGTGGAAGCGTTTCAATAACGCGGTTGATGTAGTCGAACTTCTTTGTGATCCAACTGATCAAATACCGAATGTATGACACCTCTGCGTTCAGCACACGTTCAGGTCGATGACGTCCCTCGTGCTCTTGATCCAGTTGAGGACGAGGGTGAGTTCCGTCAGCACGACGGCATGGCAACGGTGATGATGATGTTGCCAGCGCAGGGCTTCGCCTAAGCACTATGATGGTATGATCGAGGTGTGTAACTGTGGAGGGGGGCACCGCACACGGTTAAGAGAAACTTGTGTGTCTTTTGGGTGCCCCCTGCCTCCATATATAAAGGAGGGAGGGAAGAGGCCGGACCCCTAGGGGCGCGCCAAGTGTATGGAGTCCTACTAGGACTTCCAAGTCCTAGTAGGAATCCTTTCCCTTTTAGGAGTAGGAAAGAAGGAAGAAGAGAGGGAGTAGGAAAGGGCAAGGGGGGCGCCGCCCCTTCCCCTAGTCCAATTCGGACCCATGGGGGGGTGCCACTATCGGTGTCAAAACCGGCGGATCTCGGGTAGGGGGTCCCGAACTGTGTGGCTAAGGCTAATGGTAACAGGAGGCTGGGGACACGATGTTTACCCAGGTTCGGGCCCTCTCGATGGAGGTAATACCCTACTTCCTGCTTGATTGATCTTGATGATATGAGTATTACAAGAGTTGATCTACCACGAGATCATAGAGGCTAACCCTAGAAGCTAGCCTATGATTATGATTGTTGTTGTCCTACGGACTAAACCCTCCGGTTTATATAGCCACCGGAGGGGGCTAGGGTTACACAGAGTCTGTCACAACCTAGCTAGTCATGCATTAGAGTGTTGCATCATGTTTACTCTTTCATCAGAAACTTGAAATGGGGATGACAGAACCCCCAGTCCCCTCTGAAACCAACTAGGGTTACTAAAATAATTTTTCAATGAACCTGAAATGCCCTTCTAAAATGCCCATCATTTTTGTCTTGGTTCAGAACCTCTGCCAAAAATGGTGCACATTTTCCTAGGCCATCCTAGGGTTTTTGAATTAAATCATAAATATTTGAATTTGGGCATTTAAAATAATATAAAATATTTAAATGCTCAAATATCTCCAAACTAAAATGTTTCATGTTGGAAATAATCCAACTATGGGCCAGGAATAGTTTGGTGATTTTTGAACTTGCCTAGGTATTTTATTTAATTCAACAAAGTTGCAGATATATTAAATAAAACAGAAACAGAAATAAAAAGGGGGAAAACTTACCTGAGCTCCTCCACTGTGCGGCCCAGCCAGCTGGCCGGCCCAGCCAGCAGCGGCCCAGCCCACCACTGCAGCTCTCCGTCGTCTTCCTCCCCTCGCCCCGAAGCTGCTGCGTGCTCGCGCGCGCACGGCCGCGCGGCCACCTCCTGCTTGCCGACGCGCTCCTGGCCGCGTGGACGACTCCCGCAGGCCGTCCCGATCCCCCCTGCTCTCTCTCACTCTCCCCCGGCTCTCCCCTCCTCTCCCTCGCTCTCTCTCTCACACGGCCGAAGACCACCGTCGCCGCCGTTCGCCATAGCAGCCATCTCCGGCCACCCCTCGCTCCCCCGACTAGCTCAGGAGCTCCGCCTCGACTCCCTCTTCCTCCCCACCGCTCCATAGCTCCCCGGAAGCCCTGCATCGCCGCCACGTCGCCGTTCCCCTCTTCGGGCTCCGACCACCGTCGCCGTCGAATTCGCCGTCTCCAGCGCGTCCCCGAGCCCGCTTCGACGCCCACTGCAACCGCGGTGAGCTACGCCACCGTTTCCCCCTCTCCTTCCCCTCGTTCCCTCACCGTAGCCACCTCCCCACCACGGCCGAACCTCCGCCGTCGCCGAGCTCGCCGTCGACGCAGCTCCGGTGACCATTTGGTCACCCCGGCGAGTCCAACGAGTTCGCAAGACCCCGTAGAGCATCCCTAGCGCCTCGCTT
>NC_041387.1:540612974-540654201 GCF_002162155.2 Triticum dicoccoides | reverse complement strand
ATGGATTTGAGGTTGGGCTACCACCAAATCAAAATCAGGAACGGGGACATTCCTAAAACGGCCTTTGTTACTCGTTACGGCCAATACGAGTACACCGTCATGTCCTTCGGATTAACCAACGCTCCAGCCACCTTTTCTCGGTTAATGAACTCAATCTTCATGGAGTATTTGGATAAATTCGTCGTGGTTTACCTCGATGATATACTCATCTACTCCAAGAACGAGGAAGAACATGCCGAACATCTAAGGCTAGTGTTGCAGAAACTTCGAGAGCATCGCCTTTATGCCAAATTTTCTAAATGTGAATTCTGGTTGTCAGAAGTGACCTATCTGGGTCATGTAATATCTGGTAAAGGTATTGCTGTTAACCCTGAGCGAGTTCAAGCCGTCCTTAATTGGACTCCACCCGAATCGGTCAAGCAAGTTCGGAGTTTTCTGGGCTTAGCGAGCTATTGTCGTTGCTTTGTCGAGAACTTCTCCAAAGTTGCCAAACCTCTAACCGAACTCCTCAAGAAAGATAAAAAGTTCAAATGGACTCCACAATGTGAGCACAGCTTTCAGGAACTGAAAAGACGCCTGACCTCTGCTCCCGTACTGGTACCGCCAGACTTCTCTAAGGACTTTGTTATCTACTGTGACGCTTCGCGACAAGGACTAGGTTGCATTCTCATGCAAGATCGACACGTAATTGCCTACGCTTCACGGCAATTGCACCCACATGAGGAGAATTATCCTACTCATGATCTAGAGCTTGCAGCCGTAGTCTATGCACTTAAGACCTGGCGACATTACCTCCTCGGTAATCGTTGCGAAATATTCACTGATCACCAAAGTCTGAAGTATATTTTCACCCAACCGGATTTGAATCTCAGGCAGAGACGTTGGGTTGAATTGATCACCGACTTCGACTTAGGAATAACCTACACCCCAGGGAAAGCCAACGTCATGGCTGATGCGCTAAGTCGTAAATCTTATTGTAACAACCTGATGTTACAACAAAGTCAACCGCTTCTCCATGAGGAATTTCAGAAGCTTAACCTTCATATTGTTCCTCAAGGTTTTCTCTCCACCATGGTGGCAAAACCTACCCTTACAGATCAAATTATCAAAGCACAGAAGGTAGATCCGGGAATCTCCCGCATCAAGAGGAACATTCAGAAAGGAATTGCGAATTGTTTCTCCATTAATGATCAAGGAGTCGTATACTTCGGGAATCGATTAGTAGTTCCCAAAGTGCGCAACCTAAGGCGATTAATCCTTAAGGAAGCTCATGAATCTCCTCTCACTATTCATCCCGGTAGTACTAAGATGTATCAGGACCTACGCCAGAGGTTCTGGTGGACTAGGATGAAGAGAGAAATTGCTCAGTATATTGCTAACTGCGACGTCTGTCGTCGTGTAAAAGCAGAGCACCAACGGCCTGCTGGCACACTTCAACCCTTAGCTATTCCTGAATGGAAATGGGATAAAATTGGTATGGATTTTATTACCGGTTTTCCCAGGACCAAGAGAGGGAATAATGCTATCTTCGTCGTGGTCGATCATCTTTCCAAAGTAGCCCATTTCCTACCTGTTCGAGAGAGTATAACCGCTAGCCAGCTGGCAGACTTATACATCTCCCGAATAGTGTCCCTTCATGGTGTCCCTTTGGAAATTAACTCGGATCGAGGAAGTCTTTTCACCTCTCGATTTTGGGAAAGTTTCCAAAATGCTATGGGAACCCGTCTTTCCTTTAGCACCGCTTTCCACCCTCAGTCGAGTGGTCAAGTGGAACGCGTCAACCAAATTCTAGAAGACATGCTTCGAGCCTCTGTTATCTCATTCGGAATGGACTGGGAGAAGTGCCTTCCGTTTGCCGAATTCGCTTACAACAACAGCTATCAATCTAGCTTGGGTAAAGCCCCTTTTGAAGTTCTCTATGGACGACGATGTCGAACACCCCTTAACTGGTCAGAGACCGGGGAAAGACAATTCTTTGGCCCAGATATGATTCAGGAAGCAGAAGAACAAGTTCGTATCGTTCGTGAAAAGTTGAAAACAGCCCAATCCCGTCAAAAGAGTCAATATGACCGAAAACATAAGGCTATGACTTTCGAGGTTGACGAGAAGGCCTATCTTCGGGTCACCCCTCTGAAGGGAACCCATCGTTTCGGTATCAAAGGCAAATTGGCTCCTCGTTACATTGGACCTTTTCGCATTCTTGCCAAACGAGGAGAAGTTGCCTACCAGTTGGAACTACCTCCACACCTCTCCAGAGTTCATGATGTCTTCCACGTTTCTCAACTCAGGCGTTGTTTCTCGGATCCTATCCGTGAAGTGGACCACGAAATGCTTGATCTCCAAGATGATCTTACATATCGAGAGTACCCCATTCGTATCCTCGTTCAGGCCGAACGTACCACCCGACGTCATAATATCAAGTTTCTCAAGGTTCAATGGTCGCACCATTCCGAGGATGAAGCAACTTGGGAAAGGGAGGATCGTCTTCGACTCGAGTACCCCGCCTTCTTCCCGGAGGAACCCAAATCTCGGGACGAGATTCTTTTGAGTGGGGGTGAGTTGTCACAACCTAGCTAGTCATGCATTAGAGTGTTGCATCATGTTTACTCTTTCATCAGAAACTTGAAATGGGGATGACAGAACCCCCAGTCCCCTCTGAAACCAACTAGGGTTACTAAAATAATTTTTCAATGAACCTGAAATGCCCTTCTAAAATGCCCATCATTTTTGTCTTGGTTCAGAACCTCTGCCAAAAATGGTGCACATTTTCCTAGGCCATCCTAGGGTTTTTGAATTAAATCATAAATATTTGAATTTGGGCATTTAAAATAATATAAAATATTTAAATGCTCAAATATCTCCAAACTAAAATGTTTCATGTTGGAAATAATCCAACTATGGGCCAGGAATAGTTTGGTGATTTTTGAACTTGCCTAGGTATTTTATTTAATTCAACAAAGTTGCAGATATATTAAATAAAACAGAAACAGAAATAAAAAGGGGGAAAACTTACCTGAGCTCCTCCACTGTGCGGCCCAGCCAGCTGGCCGGCCCAGCCAGCAGCGGCCCAGCCCACCACTGCAGCTCTCCGTCGTCTTCCTCCCCTCGCCCCGAAGCTGCTGCGTGCTCGCGCGCGCACGGCCGCGCGGCCACCTCCTGCTTGCCGACGCGCTCCTGGCCGCGTGGACGACTCCCGCAGGCCGTCCCGATCCCCCCTGCTCTCTCTCACTCTCCCCCGGCTCTCCCCTCCTCTCCCTCGCTCTCTCTCTCACACGGCCGAACACCACCGTCGCCGCCGTTCGCCATAGCAGCCATCTCCGGCCACCCCTCGCTCCCCCGACTAGCTCAGGAGCTCCGCCTCGACTCCCTCTTCCTCCCCACCGCTCCATAGCTCCCCGGAAGCCCTGCATCGCCGCCACGTCGCCGTTCCCCTCTTCGGGCTCCGACCACTGTCGCCGTCGAATTCGCCGTCTCCAGCGCGTCCCCGAGCCCGCTTCGATGCCCACTGCAACCGCGGTGAGCTACGCCACCGTTTCCCCCTCTCCTTCCCCTCGTTCCCTCACCGTAGCCACCTCCCCACCACGGCCGAACCTCCGCCGTCGCCGAGCTCGCCGTCGGCGCAGCTCCGGTGACCATTTGGTCACCCCGGCGAGTCCAACGAGTTCGCAAGACCCCGTAGAGCATCCCTAGCGCCTCGCTTTGCTCGACTTCGAGCTCCAGCACCGTTCCCGTGCACGACCGAACCCCGGCGGCCGCAACCGAGCTCGCCGCCGTCGACTCCGGCCACCCCGACCCCAACGGGCTCCGCCAAGAGCTGCGGGTTGGCCTCAGCTCCACTCCGGTGGTCTCCGCGGTCCGTTTGGTGGCCGAAATGACCAAAACCACTTCCGCCGCCGCGTCGGGCTCGCCGGCGACTAAATGCCGGCAGCCGACATTAACTTTGACCACGGGTGGGCCCTGGTTGACTCCCCTGAGTCAATGACAGGTGGGGCCCAGCCCTGTTATTTAAACAGGATTAGTTTTAATTAAGTTTTAATTAAAATAATCACCCTGACATGCGGGACCCACTGTCAGGTTTGACCTGGACCAGTTCCGTTGACCTGCTGACGTCACACTGATGTCAGGCTGACGCAGTAATTGATTTTCTGGATTTAAATTAAATCAGGAAATTCCAGAATATTATTTAAACTTCAAAAATTCATAACTTTTATTCTGTAACTCCAAATTGGACAAATTATATATGAAAAATGATCAGAAAAATCCAATCTATCCATCTGTACTATTTTCATGCATGATCAAACAAGTTAAATTGATGTTTTAAGCAGAACAAGGAAAAGCACTTTAAAAGGCCATATTTGAATTTGAAATTTGAATCTTTGATTCAAATTTGTTCAAACCCTTCTGGCTTTAGTTGCATTAGCCCAATACACTCATATTGCCATGTTTCATGCATGCATCATATTGTTGCACATTGTTTGGTGATGCTTGTGTATCGATGCCCTTGCGACAGGTTCTGTCCCCGAGGAGTACCGTGATTACCCTAACGAAGAACCGTATCCGTGCATCGAACCATCAGGCAAGCAACCAACCATTTGATCATATCGATACAATCCCATGTTCTTGCTCCTGCTCTCTTTTACTGCATTAAGACAACGCGATTCAAACTGCTGTGTGCTACGGTAGTTGAACCCATTTCCTCTGCATGACCTGTCATTGCCACAGTAACTAGATGAAACCCACTAGCATGTGTAGGAGTTGCTTGAGCCATATGTATGTGTTGTTCATACCTTGCTATGCCTGCTATGCTTAGAGTCGTGTCAGGTCTGGTTCATCTGGGTGATGGGCTAGAGTGAAATGTTATGTCGGTAATGAGAGTGGTGTGGTGAACACGATTTGGTAAAGGTATCGATGAGAGGCCATGTAGGAGTACATGGTGGGTTGTTTCATTGAAGCCGACCTTAAGCACTGAGATCTGTATGTGTGATTTAAGAATCAGCTACTACCATGCATTGGGCCCGAAACCAATGGACCCTCTCGACTTCTTATTCACCCTAGTTCTCCGTCCAGGAGTTGCAAGTAGTTTCTGGTGTTTGTAGCCTACTGGAGGCCGTGGACAGCGCTGACCGTAGGGGTGGGCTGTGATGCGGTAGGTACGTGGCCGGGTGTACCGAATACCCGTTAGGTATCTCGGGAACCCTGTTCACATCGTTCGGGGCCATATGGGAAACCTCGGCCGGACTCCCTGCGGATGGAACCTGAATAGGCGATAAACCTGGACTCGAGGCTTAGGTGATTAGGTAGGTCGTGGCCGACACCCACGTTGGGCTTCCGCTTGAAGGTTGCCGAGTACATGTCGTGTAAACGACGGTAAGTGGTGAGAGCGTGTATGAAGAAGTACCCCCTGCAGGGTTAACATGATCTATTCGAATAGCCGCGTCCGCGGTAAAGGACTACTTGGTTGCCTATACAGTTCATAGACAAGTAAATGGAAACTACTAAAAGCCTCAAGATAAGTGTGAGTGCCGAGGATGGCTCCTCCGTAGGAGGACGGAGGTGGATCCTCGGTAGTGTATTGAAGTGGTGAATAGTGGACTCGTGTGCGCAAAACTATTTCAAGTTGAAGTATCGTAGGATAGCCTAGCCAAGAGTCAAAGCTGGCTTGCTGCAATAACTCCACCAACCCTTCTTGATACTATGCATGTATGTAGGATCTGATGTAAGTCTTGCTGAGTACCTTTGTACTCATGTTGCTATAATCTACATTTTTACAGAAGACGCTGCAACCCCTTCTGATGGGTTTTATGTAGACGTTGACACCAACGAGTAGGCTAAAGACCCAGGTGGTGACCCTGAGCTTGTGAAGGACCACATAGTATAGCCAGAGGCTTTCCAAGCCTCTTTTATTTTACTAGTTGTCTGTACTCAGACAAGTTACTTCCGCTGCTGGCTTGTATGATTGTATGACTTGTATGTTGGGTCGTGAGACCCGTACCTTTGTGTGTATGTTATGTATGGCTCACTGAGCCTTAAATAAAGTACTTGTGTCATAGAGTCATGTTGTGATGCTTCGTTGTATTGGCACATATCGAGCATATTGTGTGTATGTTATTGAAATGCTTGGTATGTGTGGGATCTGACCATCTAGTTGTTTATCTTTAGTAGCCTCTCTTACCGGGAAATGTCTCCTAGTGTTTCCACTGAGCCATGGTAGCTTGCTACTGCTCTGGAACACTTAGGCTGGCCGGCATGTGTCCTTCTTCGTTCCTGTGTCTGTCCCTTCGGGGAAATGTCACGCTTTGAGTACCGGAGTCCTGTTAGCCCGCTACAGCCCGGTTTACCGGAGTCCTGCTAGCCCAGTGCTACAGCCCGGACCCACTTGCTGATGACCGACACGTTCGAAGCTGGGTCATGGATGCCTGTCCCTGTAAGTCTGTGCCACTTTGGGTTTACGACTAGTCATGTCAGCCCGGGCTCTTTATCATATGGATGCTAGCGACACTATCATATACGTGAGCCAAAAGGCGCAAACGGTCCCGGGAAAAGGTAAGACGACACCCGTGGGGATACCGTGCGTGAGGCCGCAAAGTGATATGAGGTGTTACCAGCTAGATCGATGTGACATCGAGTCGGGGTCCTGACAGAGTCGGTTACAGAGAAGGAGATCTACATATCCGAATTGCCAAGCTTGCCTTCCACGCCAAGGAGAGTCCCATTCGGACACGGGTCGAAGTCTTCAATCTTGTATCTTCTTAGTCCAACAGTCCGGACAAAGTATATAGTCCGGCTGTCTGAGTACCCCCTAATCTAGGACTCCGTCAATAGCCCCTAAACCAGGCTTCAATGAAGATGAGTCCGGCACGCAGATTGTCTTTGACATTGCAAGGCAGGTTCCATCCCCGAATACTCCAAGGTAAATTTCGAACACATGAATCGTGTCCGGCTCTGCAAAACAAATTCCATATACAACCATAGAGAGCATAATTTTTCACGAATCTAAGCTGCTGACAATCTTTACGGCATGACATCATGCCACGGCCCGGTCATCATTCAAACCATTTTTTCCCAGCCTGCTACTGCATGTATTGCAAGGCAGTTTTATTGGCACGTCTTGTCGAAGCAGAGATCGTGTCCCCTTATCACGGGATTCTCATCAATATGGGTGTGGGTAACCCAACCGCGCCATCGATGTGGCGCTTGGGGAATAAGCGACTTTTATAGGGCAAGTAGGGAGGCGCATAGTTTCTACCGCCTCTATAAAGAGATAAGGATCCCTCCGTTCCACCCACGCCCTCTTCTCCCTCTGCTCATCCATTCTCGCACGCTCGAGCTCTAGAGCCCAAGCCCTCACTTTCTCCGCAAATTCAAGCATGTCCGGAGCAAGAGGCAAGTGGATGGCCTCCTCCGTCATGGAGGAGGACATAACAAAGCTACGGGAGGCCAGATACCTGGCCGCAAACATTGCGCACAGGCTTCCAGCCGAGGGGCAGATCATCCCTACTCCGAAACCTAAGGAGAGGGTTGTGTTCCTTCCTCATTTCCTCCGCGGACTGGGTTTTCCCCTTCACCCATTCGCCCGCAGGCTCATGTTTTACTGCGGGCTCGATTTTCACAATCTGGCCCCCAACTTCATCCTCAACATCTCGGCGTTCATCGTCGTGTGCGAGGCTTTCCTCCGTATCCTGCCCCACTTCGGCCTATGGCTGAAGACATTCAACATGAAGCCAAAGGTGGTGGGCGGCCAGCAAGCGGAGTGTGGGGGCGCCATGTTGGGCAAGATGCCTAATGTCACTTGGCCCGAGGGCTCCTTTGTGAAGACAGTAAAGGGGTGGCAATCGGGGTGGTTCTACATCACCGAGCCCCGCAACGCCAACTGGGCGGCGGCCCCCGAATTTCGATCCGGCACCCCCATGCGGCTCACCTCCTGGAAAGAGAAGGGATTATCCTGGGGGTCCTTGGAGGAGCTGTCCGGACTTCAGAACTGTGTCTGGAATATGGTAAGCAAGAAGATCGAGCTCGTCAACATAGTACAAGTCATGCTTCTCCGCCGGATCCTTCCATGCCAACGACGGGTTTGCAACATGTGGGAGTTCGACCCGACCGAACACCAGACACTACGAGAGCTCTTCGGCACGACACACGAAGACGTCTGGAAATTGTTGTTCAAGACCAACGAGGTTCCACCACCCATAATCGAAGATCGTGGGCTCAGCATCAGGCGCATCGCCAATCCGGTAAGTTCATGTGTTTCGCAAGGTGCACTTTTCATTAGCACATCTAGAGGATGCTCCTAAGATTTTCACACTGTTTCCGCAGGATTGGGTAGCAGTGGAAAAGCAGATCGACTGCCCGGCTCCATTACCGGAAGATCCGGAATTGGAGCTTCTAACGAAGATGCTATTTCCGGCGCCTTATGAGGTGCCGGAGAAGAAGGCCAAGAAGGCGGCCACGGGGACCAGGAAAGGTCTGTGGCGCAGGGCCGTATTAGACTCATCGTCCGAGGACGCCGAGGCAGTTCCTCCCACGAAGACAGGGAGGAATAAGAAATCCCCCTCCCCGCACCGGGGAGGAGAAGAAGTGGAAATCTGCCCCACAGGGGGAGGCTAGGACGCCCAAGAAGGGAAAGGCATCCCTTCCGGACTACTCCACCATGGCCGCCTACAACGATGAAGAGTGGTTGCCTAGGGACAAGCCCCTGGCGAAATTGTAAGTATCCGTACTCCATTGTATGTTTAATGCGTCTCAACTTCATTGTTTGTTATAACGCCGCGCACGCATAGGCAGTCTGGCCAAGTCCCACCTCGAGGTTTCCTCTTCGGATGGGTCCTTGAGTGAATCGGAGATGAATAGCTATTCACTCCCGACAGCCACCTCCCCTCGGCCCACAGACGACACCGAGGTGTTGTCCTAGAGGATACCGGAATAGGGGCGACGGTTCTGGAGACGCCCCAAGGCGAAATCCCAGACGCCGGGCACATGGGGGGAAAGACCCCCATGGATTCTACTGACGGGAGCCGCAACAAGTCTGGCCCCCAGCCGGATACTGCCGCGGAACCTTCAATGGTTCCAAATTCAAGTAGGCAGCCCCTCGCTAAGGAGGGCGAGCCGCCTGTGCCGATGACCTCTGTCCAGCTAGAGGCATCGGACAATTTGATGGAAGTGCTCCGTGGCACTTCCATCGACGAAGAGCACCGTACTCTTATGAGTACGGTGATTGAGAAAGTTTGGTCCGCCAAAAGCGGATTGACCGAAGCCTGCGCCAGCCTCCTAACAGGCTTTGAGGTAAGTAACAAAAGTGTAAGAAAATGTCACCTTATAGACAGTAGCCCCTGGTACTCTATTTGGTGTTCGAAAAGAAAAGCCAAACGGAGGGTCAAGTTTTATCTGCAGGAGTCTAACAGAAAATGTCTATGTGAATAAGCAGGCGTCGCTGCTGGCCGCTGCCGCCCGTACTGCGGAGGTCGCCGGACTGAAGCAGGACCTGGGGCGGGCCGAAGAAGAGCTCGTCCTCGTGAAGAGGCAGCTCGAGGAGAACAAAGGTAAGCGATACCCCGTCCGTGTGTCATATAAAGGAAAAAAAATCATTGATGCTAACAAAAGCATCGTGAGTTTTAATAGGGGCCACAACCAAAGTGGCAGCCCTTAAGAAGGCGCTGGCCGAGGCAGACGACAAGGCGGCCAAGGAGCGCACCGAGCGTCAGAAACAGGAGGCTCGGGTTAATGAGGTCCATCAAGAGCTCCAGGACTTCGGCAAAAAATTCAAGTCCTTGGAGGGCGACTTCAAGACGCAGGAGTCCGAGCTTGCGAAGGCCCTCCAGAGCGCGTGAGACGCCAAGGCCGAAGCCCAACAGGCCCTCCAGGAGATTTAGGCAGCCAAGAAGATAGCGGCGGTAAGGCATTCATTATGCAAAGCAAGCATGTGAAGGAGACTTTCCTTTTACTTACCCGAATTTGGAGCTCTCCAGGAGCGTTCGCAGATCTGTCACGCAGCATATCGGATACCACAGAGTTCTACCGTGCCGAAGAAGGGAGCTCGACGGAGAAGTTGTTCTGGTCTCAATATGCTGGGACCGAACATCCGATGCCCTTGAGTGACCAGCTGAAGCAATTGGTCGAACTGCACAAGGCGGCCAAACTGGCCATGAAGGACTTCATAGTCCGGCTGTGTCCTGGAGAGCCCCTTCCCAACAGCTACTTCGGCCTTATAAAACGGATGGTAAATGCCTGTCCGTGGCTTGAAGTTGTTAAGCGGTCCGTCTGTATTGAGGGTGCCCGCCGGGCTTTCACCCGCGCGAAAGTGCACTGGGCGAAAATGGATGCTGAGAAGCTGGTGACGGAGGGACCGCCGGAGGGCAAGGCGCATCGCCACCCCGAGAAGTACTATGACGGTGTTATGAAAGGCGCCCGCCTTGTGGCGGAGGAATGTGCCAAGGATGTGATATTTGAATGAATGTACTCATGTCATCCTGTAATACGAAAACGAGTTCGTGTGCTCTATATAACGCTTGTGGATTTAAAATATTACCTTCTATGCGGCCGTTTATAAAAATCTGAAAGTTGGCCAGTCGTCGGCTTCTGCCCCCATGTAACTAGTACTGGGGTGTTCGGGATAAACCTAAACACTCTTTATCCAAGTTTTTGGTCCTTTAAGGAGGTGTTTAGCACAGCGAACAAGGCAATCGGACTATACGGCTTTATCACTCTCACTTAGCCATAGAAGTCTTCAATTTTAAATTTCGGCGAAGCCCCTAGTATTCGGAAGGCCGAACTTGGGACGCTATACACGCCTAAATCGTACAAGGCCTATTCCTCGCCCGAAGCGGAAAAAATCTTTAAGGATTTGAGACCTCTCGAACAGCGACCAGTTCTCGCCGCATCATGACAGTCAGTTTTCGGCTTTCTCTACTGAGGTGCTCATCCAAAAGAACCAGGACACAATCACAGTAGTTCTCCCTGCGCTACCTTAGCCAATATAGCGGAACGTAAGTCACCAAAACTAGGGAGCCGGGCAAACCCAACTATTGACCCAAGACATGATTCGGAGCTGATGCATATAATGCTATAAGTTCGGGGTGCCGCACTATCGAAAGTGTTCGGACTTTTCTTGCCGTGTTATGGGGTACAATGAAGCCCCTGGCGAACTGAACGTACCAAAGTGTACGAGTGCAATTTGTATTAAATAAGCAATCAAGGGAAAATACAAAGAAAATATAATAATAAGCTGATCCTATATATTGTTTCCCATTGTTATTTAAATAATACGTCAAAGCGTATGTATACAAGTAATGTGATAAGCAAAAATAGGACTATTTGACATGTCCTATCCAAGGGCAGGCTGCATGTGGGTATGTAAAACATGTATAACGATCGTTAACAGAGACCACCTGGGTATTCCCTTGTACGCAAAGCCTCTTGCCTCCTTGGATTTTCCTTCCCGTGATGAGTCCGATGATCAGGCTATCTGAAAGGGCTTCCCGAAAGTAGGGTGCTGAAAAGAAAGAAGATAATGAAGGTATGCGGGTCTCGTGGCGGTTGAGCTGCACTGTGGACCACATCATAGCCATGCCTCTGCCTATGCCCATGGTATTTTGAGTGTGTAATTGTGTACGCGCGACACAAATTTCACCGCTTGACCGGGACTAGGACGGAGGCCGAATTGCTAGTCCAGCTCTAGGCATGCCGGATGGTCCTGTTGCAGAGTACTCCGGACTCGCTTGACGGTGTCCGGGGGTTTTATCACCGAGTTGGCGGTCTGCCTAAGAAGGCTGCTTTGTACTTCTGCTGCGAGGGCCGCAATGTGCTCCTCAATACGGAGAGAGCGGCTTGTGTTTCCATTGACTGTTATAACACCGCGAGGTCCTAGCATCTTGAGCTTGAGGTATGCGTAGTGTGGTACCACATTGAATGGAGCAAATGCGGTTCGTCCTAGTAGTGCATGATAGCCACTACGGAAGGGGACGATACCAAAGATTAACTCCTTGCTTCGGAAGTTGTCCGGAGATCCGAAGACCACTTCCAGTGTTATTGAGCCCGTACAACAGGTGAGGGAGTCCTGGATTAGGGGGTGTCCGGATGGCCGGACTATGACCTTTGGCCGGACTCCCGGACTATGAAGATACAAGATTGAAGACTTCGTCCCGTGTCCGGATAGGACTTTCCTTGGCGTGGAAGGCAAGCTTGGCGATACGATATGTAGATCTCCTCCCATTGTAACCGACTCTGTGTAACCCTAGACCTCTCCGGTGTCTATATAAACCGGAGAGGTTTTAGTCCGTAGGACGAACAACAATCATACCATAGGCTAGCTTCTAGGGTTTAGCCTCTCTGATCTCGTGGTAGATCTACTCTTGTACTACCCATATCATCAATATTAATCAAGCAGGAGTAGGGTTTTACCTCCATCGAGAGGGCCCGAACCTGGGTAAAAACATCGTGTCCCTTGTCTCCTGTTACCATCCGCCTAGACGCACAGTTCGGGACCCCCTACTCGAGATCCGCCGGTTTTGACACCGACATTGGTGCTTTCATTGATAGTTCCTCTGTGTCGTTACCTTTAGGCCCGATGGCTTCTTGATCATCAACCACGACGCGGTCCAGGGTGAGACTTTTCTCCCCGTACAGATCTTCGTATTCGTCGGCTTTGCATTGCGGGCCAATTCACTTGGCCATCTGGAGCAGATCGAAAGCTACGCCCTTGGCCATCAGGTCAGATTTGGAAGTTTAAACTACACGGCTGACATCCGCGGAGACTTGATCTTCGATGGATTCGAGCCACAGCCGAGCGCGCTGCACTGTCACGATGGGCATGATCTAGCTCTGCCGCCGGACAGTGCCCAGAGCGCCGCTCAGGTGTCCTCTCCGACCCTTAGCTCGGAGCCGACTATGCCGGTCGAGGATGGGTGGCTAGACGCCACCTCGGGGGCTGCAATCTCTACAGTGATCGAGCCGAACACCAATCTTGTCCTTCGCGGAGCTTGTGACTCCAAGGTGCCAGACTCCTTTCCGGACTCCGAATGTTCTGCACCCCTCCCGATCGAACCCAATTGGGCTCCGATCATGGAGTTCACCGCCGCGGACATCTTTCAACACTCGCCCTTTGGCGACATCCTGAATTCACTAAAGTCTCTCTCTTTATCAGGAGAGCCCTAGCCAGATTATGGACAGCAAGGTTGGGATGCGGACGACGGAGAAATTTGAAACCCACCCACCACCCAAGGTTGGGATGCAGACGACGGAGAAATTCGAAACCCACCCACCACCCACTTCGTAGCCACTTCGACGATTTACCGACATGCTCGACTTCGACTCCGAAGACATCGACGGTATGGACGCCGATGAAGGAGACGACCAAGAACCAGCGCCTATAGGGCACTGGAAAGCCACCTCGTCATACGACATATACATGGTGGACACCCCAAAAGAAGGGGATGGCGATGGAACAACGAAGGATGACCCCTCCAAGAAACAGCCTAAGCGCCAGCGTCAGCGGCGCCGCTCTAAATCCCACCAAAGAAAAAACCGCGAGTCCGGCACCGGAGATAATAACACCCCGGACAGTGCCGAAGACAACCCCCTCCAGCAGGATTCAGTGCAGGAGGATGGAGAAGCCAGCCCTCATGAGAGAGCGGCAGACAGAGAGGTCGAGGACGATAATTACATGCCTCCCTCCGAAGACGAAGCAAGCCTCGACGACGACGAATTTGTCGTGCCTGAGGACCCCGTCGAACAAGAGCGTTTCAAACGCAGGCTCATGGCCACGGCAAGCAGCCTCAAGAGAAAACAGTAGTAGCTTAGAGCTGACCAAGACTTGCTAGCCGGCAGATGGACGGAAGTCCTCGCCGCCGAAGAGTACAAACTCGAACGCCCCTCCAAGAGCTACCCAAAGCACAGGCTGCTACCCCAACTAGAGGAGGAAGCAACTAAACCTACATCACCAGCGTATGATGCGGCAGATCGGCCACCCCGTGGCCACGACAGAGAGGCCTTGCGGCCGTCAACTCAAGCCGCACCCCGGCGCCGCTCAAAAAGTACCAAGGCATGGGGAAACGCGCCAGACCTGCGAGACATATTGGAGGACAAGGCAAGGCAAACAAGATCGATCTATGGATCGCGTGGGCGCCCCACGACACGCGATGATAACCATCACGCCGGATATGGCAAATACGGCCAGGACGAACACAACAGACAAAGCTCATCCGAGCTACGTCGTGATATAGCCTAGTACAGAGGCGCTGCACACCCACTATGCTTCACAGATGAAGTAATGGATCATCAAATCCCCGAGGGTTTTAAACCCGTAAACATCGAATCATACGATGGCACAACAGATCCTGCGGTATGGATCGAGGATTATCTCCTTCATATCCACATGGCCCGTGGTGATGATCTACACGCTATCAAATACCTCCCACTCAAGCTTAAAGGACCGGCTCGGCATTGGCTTAACAGCTTGCCAGCAGCGTTAATTGGTTGCTGGGAGGACTTGGAATCCACATTCCTTGACAATTTCCAGGGAACCTATGTGCGACCACCAGACGCCGATGACTTAAGACACATAATTCAGCAGCCAGAGGAATCGTCCAGACAATTCTGGACACGGTTCCTAACCAAGAAAAATCAAATAGTCGACTGTCCAGACGCAGAGGCCCTCGCAGCCTTCAAGCATAACATCCGAGACGAATGGCTTGCCCGGCACCTAGGACAGGGAAAGCCGAAATCCATGGCAGCCCTCACGACACTCATGACCCGCTTTTGCGCGGGAGAAGACAGCTGGCTAGCTCATAGCAATAACATGACCAAGATCCCTGGTAATTCGGATACCAAGGAAAACAATGGCAGGTCGCGTCGCAACAAGCACAAACGCCGCATTAATGGCGACAACACTGAGGATACGGCAGTTAATGCCGGATTCAGAGGCTCTAAACCCGGTCAGCGGAAAAAGCCATTCAAGAGAAATACTCCGGGCCCATCCAGTTTAGACCAGATACTTGATCGCTCGTGCCAGATACACGGCACCCCCGAACAACCAGCCAATCTCACCAACAGGGATCGTTGGGTGTTCAAGCAGTCAGGCAAGTTAAGTGCCGAAAACAGAGACAAGGGGCTGCATAGCGATGACGAGGAGGAGCCCCGGCCACCGAACAACAGAGGACAGAAGGGCTTTCCCCCACAAGTGCGGACGGTGAACATGATATACGCAACCCACATCCCCAAAAGGGAACGGAAGCATGCACTCAGGGACGTATATGCGTTGGAGCTATTCGCCCCTAAGTTCAACCCATGGTCCTCCTGCCCAATCACTTTTCATCGAAGGGACCACCCCACTAGCATCCATCACGGCGGATTTGCCGCATTGGTCCTAGACCCAATCATTGACGGATTTCACCTCACTAGAGCCCTCATGGACGGCGGCAGTAGCCTGAACCTGCTTTATCAGGATATAGTGCGGAAAATGGGCATAGATCCCTCAAGGATTAAACCCACAAAGACGACCTTTAAAGGCGTCATACCAGGTGTAGAGGCCAGCTGTACAGGCTCAGTTACATTCGAAGTGGTCTTCGGATCCCCGGATAATTTCCGAAGCGAGGAGTTAATCTTCGACATAGTCCCGTTCCGCAGTGGCTATCACGCCCTGCTCAGACGAACCGCATTTGCAAAGTTCAATGCGGTGCCGCACTACGCATATCTCAAGCTCAAGATGCCAGGCTCTCACAGAGTCATTACGATCAATGGAAATATCGAACGCTCTCTCCGAACAGAGGAGCACACGGCGGCCCTTGCGGCGGAAGTACAAAGTGGCATCTCAAGGCAATTCTCCAGTCCGGCTGTTAAGCGTCCGGACACCGTCAAGCGCGCCCGGAGTAGCCTACAACAAGACCGTCTGGCACGTTCTGCGCTAGCATAGCAGTGCGGCCCCAACCCCAGCCCTCGCAAGATTGCGAAACTAGTACCACACGTACATAATTATGCTCTGGAAATACCGTGGGCATAAGGGGAGGGGCACAACCACAACATGCCCAGAATGCGGCTCAACCGCACTAGGGGCTCCCGATTTTTGTGATTTTTCTTTTTTTTACTTTCAGGACTCCACTATTCGGAAGACCTATCCCGCAATACAATCGCCGAACACATGATGCAACAGCCAGGGAGACAGCAAGCCACGTCGAACGTCCAGGTGGTCTCTATAATGAGCTAAATACCTGTCTTACTTAAAGTCTTGCAGCTTGCCCCTGGAGGGGGACATGTCAAACAATCCCATCTCTTGCTTATCGCACTATTTGTATCGTTCTGCTTTCATAGCAGCCCTTTAATAAACAATACATAGCTCTTGTCTATTATTGCATTCATTTTTCATGTAAATGTGTTCAGTCATGACATCATGCAACCGTACACTTTGGTACGGCCAATACAACAGGGGCTTCAGTTCCCCAGAATACGGTGTGAGAAGACCGAACACTCTTATGAGTGCGGCACCCCGAACTTATAGCATTATATGCATCGACTCCGAATCATGTCTTGGGTCAATAGTTGGGTTTGCCCGGCACCCATGTTTTGGTACCTTACATTCCGCTATGTCGGCTAAGGTAGCGCTGGGAGAACTACTGCGATTGTGCCCCAGTTGAGCTGGGTTAACACCTTAGTAGAGAAAGCTAAAACTGACTGTCATGATAGGGCGAGAGATCGGTCGCTGTTCGAGAGGTTTTTCGAGTCCCTAAAGACTTATGCCGCTTCGAGCGAGGAGCCGGATTTATCCGGCCTAGGCGTGGATAGCGCCCCGAACTCGGTCATCCGAATACTAGGGGCTTCACCGAAATTTAAAATTATAGAATTCTATGGCTAAGTGAGAGTGATAAAGCATTATAAGTCCGATCGCCTTGTTCGTTATGCTGAGCGCCTCCCTCGAAGGACCCAAGAATGGGAACAAGAGCGCTCAGGTTTATCTCGAACACCCCAGCACTCGTGGCATGGGGGTAGAAGCCAATGACTGGCATCTCTCAGATTTAATAAACGGCCGCACAGAAGGTAATATTTTAAATTCAAAAAGCGTTGCTTAGCGCATATGAACAAGTTTTCAACGCACAGGATAAACACGAGCGAGTTTACTCAAAAATTACATCCCTGGTACATTCATTCGCCACAAGACGGGCACCCTTCAGGACGCCCTCATAATACATCTCGGGCCTGCAATGCTCCTTCCCCTCCGGTGGTCCTTCTGTCACCAGCTTCTCAGCATCCAGCTTGCCCCAGTGCACTTTAGCATGGGCAAAAGCCCTACGGGCGCCTTCGATGCATACGGAGCGCTTGATGATTTCAAGCCGCGGACAGGCATCCACCAGCTGCCTCACCAGCCCGAAGTAGCTCTCAGACAGGACCTCCCCAGGCCACAGCCGGCCTATAAGGCCCTTCATGGCCTGTTCGGCCACCTTATGGAGCTCGACCAGCTGCTTCAGCTGGTCGCTGAAGGGCACCGGGCATCCGGCCTCAGCATACTGGGACCAGAACACCTTCTTCGTCGAGCTCCCTTCTTCGGCTCGGTAGAATGCGGCGGCGTCGGACACACTGCAGGGCAGATCTGTGAATGCTCCTGGAGAGCTCCGGATTCGGGTAAGTAACACGTAATTCACTTTCACATGCTTGCTTTGCATAAAGAATGCCTTACCCGCCGCTATCTTTTTCATCGCCTCAATCTCCTGGAGGGCTTTTTGGGCTTCAGCCTTGGCAGACTTGGCGCTTTCAAGTGCCGAGGCAAGCTCGGACTCTCATGTCTTTGAGTCAAGCTCTAAACTCTCGTGTTTCTTCACGAGAGCATCGAGCTCTCGACGCACCTCCGCCACCCGCGCCTCTTGTTTCTCTCGCTCGGTGCGCTCCATGGCCGCATTGTCTTCGGCCTTGGATAGCGCTTCCTTCAGGGTCGCCACCTCGTTTGTGGCCCCTGTAACATTCACGTTGGTCCTGTCATTATTTGCAACCAGGTATTTTTATATATATTTACATAAGGCACTACCTACCTTCCTTGTCCTTGAGCTGCTTCTTGGCAAGGCCGAGCTCGTTCTCGGACCGCTCGAGGCTCTGCTTCAATGCATCGACCTCCGCAGTCAGTGCGGCAGAGGTCAGCAGCGCAGCCTGCATTCCCATATTGACATATTTTTGTTAGACTCCTACGTATATCTTTTTAGATCCTCAGTCCGGCTTTTCTTTCCAAACACCAAACTGAGCATCAAGGGCTACTGTCTATGCGGTAACATTTTTACATGTTTTAAAATACATACCTCAAAGCCTGTTAGAAGGCTGGCACAGGCTTTTGTCAGCCCGCTCTTGGCGGACTGAACCTTCTCGATCACCGCACTCATAACATTGCGGTGCTCCTCGTCGATGGAGGCGCTGTTAAGCACCTCCAGAAAATTGTCTGGCGCCTCCGATTGGACGGAGGCCGCCGGCATCGTAGGCTTGCCCTTCTTGCGAAGGGGCCGCCTGCCGGACTCCGGAACCACTGAAGGTTCCGGTGCGGTGTCCGGCCCAGGGCCGGACTTAGATCCCTCCAGGGTTTTATCCCCTTCGGGCCTGGAGTCCGGGAGGTCGCCTTGCTGCGCCTCCAGGACCACCTCCTCCCGGCTCAGCCCCTTTCGGGACTCCGCCTCGGCTTCGTCCGTAGGGCGAGGGGAGGAAGCCATCGGGAGTGAAAGACTGTTCATATCCGACGAGTCCAGGGAGCCACTCGACGAATCGTCGAGCTGAGCCTTGGGCGGACTGCATGATTATATTCGGCGTCAGAAGGCATTGTGCAATAAAGGAATACCGTGAGTTATTCTGGTAACCGGATACTTACAATTTTCCCAGGGGCTTGGCCCTGGATGGCCACTCCTCTCTGCAGTCTTCGGCGTCGGAGGCGTAGTCCGGAAGAAGGGTCTTCCCCTTCTTGGACCCTCTGGCCTCCCTAGTTGGGGCGGCCTTCCTTTTCTTTCCTCCCCCCGTTGGAGGGGGAGAGGCTTCTTCTTCCTCCTCCTCGTCTTTAGAGGAGGAGTGCGCTTCGGGGTCGTCGGGCGATGAGTCCGACACCACCAGTCGCCGGGAGCTCCTTCGAGTTCCCGTGGCCTTCTTCTCCGGCATCACATGGGGTGCCAGGACCAGCAGCTTCATCAAGCGGGCGTCTGCTGGGTCTTCGGGCAAAGGAGCCGGACAGTCGATCTATCCGGCCTTCTTCTGCCAGTCCTGTTAAAGGAATGGGAGTTTAGATCCCGCATAGAGTCAAACTATGAAAAACAAATACCCTGTAATGGGTAAACTAAGCTTACCATGCTGGCTTGGCGCTTCGTGCAGAATCCGCGATCCTCGGTAGTGGGAGGGTGGACCTCGGAGCTCTTGAAAAGCACCTTCCAAGCATCTTCGTGCATTGTGTCGAAGAGCCTGGATAGAGTTTGGTGTTGAGCCGGGTCGAATTCCCACAGATTAAACACCCGCCATTGACACGGGAGGATCCGGCGAAAGAGCATGACCTGGATTATGTTGACGAGTTTAACCTTCTTGTCCATGAGGTTCTGGACGCAGGTTTGGAGTCCGGTCGCCTCTTCCAGATTACCCCACGACAGGCCCGTCTCTTTCCATGAGGTGAGCCGCGTGGGGATGCCAGATCGGAACTCGGGGCCGCTGCCCATTCAGGGTCACGCGGCTCGGTGATGTAGAACCACCCCGATTGCCACCCTTTGATGGTTTCCACAAAGGAGCCCTCGAGCCATGTGACGTTGGCCATCTTGCCGACCATGGCGCCTCCGCACTCCACTTGTCGGCCGCCCACAACCTTCTCCTTGACATTGAAGGTCTTCAGCCATAAGCTGAAGTGGGGCTGGATGCGGAGGAAGACCTCACACACGACGATAAACACCGAGATGTTGAGGATGAAGTTCGGGGCCAGATGGTGGAAATCCAGGCCGTAGTAGAACATGAGCCCCCGGACAAATGGGTGAAGAGGAAAGCCCAGTCCGCAGAGGAAATGGGGGAGAAACACAACCCTCTCATGGGGCCTGGGGGTGGGGATGAGCTACCCCTCATCTGGGAGCCGGTGCGCGATGTCGTTGGACAAGTATCCGGCTTTCCTCAGCTTCTTGATTTGCCCCTCCGTAACAGAGGAGGCCATCCACTTGCCTCCCGCTCTAGACATTATTGGAGAAGGTGGAGGTGGGAAGTGCGGACTTGGGCGCTAGAGCTCGAGTGCGCAGGAATAGATAAGCAAAGGAGGAGGAAGGCGTAGATGGAGAGGGTGGATTCTTATCCCCTTATATGGGAAGCCGAAACAACGTGCCCCCACCAGCCTAGTAAAACTCGCTTATCTCCCAAGCGCCATGATTAATGGCGCGGTTGGGTTACCCACGCCCGTATTGATGAGAATCCTAGAATAAGGGGACACGATATCTGCTTTGACAAGACGTGCCGAGGGAACCGCCTCGCTAAACACGCTGAGGTGGGACAATAAACCGATTCAAATAAAGGCTTGGCTGTGGCATGATGTCACGCAACGGAATATGTCAGCAGATTAGATTTGTGCGAATATTATTCTCTCTATGGTGTTATGTGGAAACTATTTTGTAGAGCCGGACACTATCTTTGTGTTCAACATCTTCTATGAAGTATTCGGAGGAGACCCGCCTTGCAATGCCGAAGACAATTTGCGCGCCGGACTCGTCGTCATTGAAGCCTGGTTCAGGGGCTACTAAGGGAGTCCTGGATTAGGGGGTGTCCGGATGGCCGGACTATGACCTTTGGCCGGACTCCCGGACTATGAAGATACAAGATTGAAGACTTCGTCCCGTGTCCGGATAGGACTTTCCTTGGCGTGGAAGGCAAGCTTGGCGATACGATATGTAGATCTCCTCCCATTGTAACCGACTCTGTGTAACCCTAGCCCTCTCCGGTGTCTATATAAACCGGAGAGGTTTTAGTCCGTAGGACGAACAACAATCATACCATAGGCTAGCTTCTAGGGTTTAGACTCTCTGATCCCGTGGTAGATCTACTCTTGTACTACCCATATCATCAATATTAATCAAGCAGGAGTAGGGTTTTACCTCCATCAAGAGGGCCCGAACCTGGGTAAAAACATTGTGTCCCTTGTCTCCTGTTACCATCCGCCTAGACACACAGTTCGGGACCCCCTACCCGAGATCCGCCGGTTTTGACACCGATAACAGGCCTCTACACCTTGGATTACACCCTTAAAGGTGGTTTTGGTGGGTTTGATCCTCGAGGGATCGATTCCCATTTTGCGCACTGTGTCCTGATAAAGCAGGTTCAGGCTGCTGCCACCATCCATGAGGACTCGCGTGAGATGGAATCCGTTAATGATGGGGTCAAGGACCAATGTGGCCGAACCGCCATGACGGATACTGGTGGGATGGTCCCTGCGATCGAAGGTGATCAGACAGGATGACCATGGGTTGAACTTTGGGGCAACTGGCTCCATTGCATAGACATCCCTTAGTGCATGCTTCCGTTCCCGCTTGGGAATGTGGGTGGCGTAGATCATGTTTATCGTTTTCACTTGGGGAGGAAATTTCTTCTGTCCCCCTATGTTCGGCCGCCGGGGCTCCTCGTCATCGTTGCTATGCAGCCCCTTTTCCTTGTTTTCGGCATTCAATTTGCCGGCCTGTTTAAACACCCAGTATTCTCTGTTGGTGTGGTTGGCTGGTTTATCAGGGGTGCCGTGAATCTGACACGAGCAGTCGAGTATGCGGTCCAGACTGGACGATCCCGGATTGTTTCTTTTAAATGGCTTTTTCCGCTGACTGGACTTGGAGCCGCTGAATCCGACATTGACTACCGTGTCTTCGGTGTTGTCGCTGTTGTTCCGACGCTTATGTCTGTTGCGCTGTGGCTTGCCGTTGCTATCTCGGGCATCTGAAGTGCCGGGATTTCTTGGCGTGATGCTACTATGAGCCAGCCAGTTGTCCTCGCCCGCGCAAAAGTGGGTCATGAGTGTCATGAGGGCTACCATTGGCTTCGGCTTTTCTTGGACGAGGTGTCGGGCAAGCCACTCGTCGCGGATGTTATGCTTAAAGGCCGCTAGGGCTTCGGCATCCGGACAGTCGACGATTTTGTTCTTTTTAGTTAGGAACCGAGTCCAGAATTTCCTGGCTGACTCTCCGGGCTGTTGGGTTATGTGACTTAAGTCATCAGCGTCCGGTGGTTGTACATAAGTGCCCTGGAAGTTGTCAAGGAATGCATCCTCCAGGTTTTCCCAACTGCCAATGGAGTTCGCCGGCAGGTTATTCAGCCAATGTCGAGCCGGTCCTTTGAGCTTAAGGGGAAGATACTTGATGGCATGTAGATTGATACATCTCCATCGTATCTATAATTTTTTATTGTTACATGCCAATATTCTTCAACTTTCATATACTTTTGGCAACTTTTTATACTATTTTTGGGACTAACATATTGATCCAGTGTCCAGTGCCAGTTCCTGTTTGTTGCATGTTTTATGTTTCATAGAAAACCAATATCAAACGGAGTCCAAACGGGATAAAAATGGACGGAGAATTATTTTGGAATATTTGGGATTTTCCGGAGGAAGAATCAACGCGAAACGGTGTCTGAGGTGGCCAGGAGATAGGGGGGCGCCCCACAGGGAGGCAGGCGCGCCCTGGCCTCTCGTGGGCCACCCATAAGGCGGTTGATGCCCTTCTTTTGCCACAAGAAAGCTAATTTTATGAGAAAAATCTGGGCGAAAGATTCACCCCAATCGGAGTTACGGATCTCCGAATATTTAAGAAACGGTGAAGGGGTAGAATGAGAACGCAGAAATAGAGAGATAGATCCAATCTCGGAGGGGCTCTCGCCCCTCCCACGCCATGGGAGCCAAGGGCCAGAGGGGAAACCCTTCTCCCATCTAGAGAGGAGGTCAAGGAAGAAGAAGAATAAGGGGGGCCCTCTCCCCCTTGCTTCCGGTGGCGCCGGAGCGCTGCCGGGGGCCATCATCATCACCGCGATGTTCACCAACACCGCCGTCATCTTCACCAACATCTCCATCACCTTCCCACTTCTATATCCAGCAGTCCACTCTCCTGCATCCCGCTGTACCCTCTACTTGAACTTGGTGCTTTATGCTTCATATTATTTTCCAATGATGTGTCGCCATCCTATGATGTCTGAGTAGATTTTCGTTGTCCTATCAGTGATTGATGAATTGCTATGATTGGTTTGAGTTGCATGTTTTATTATTGGTGCTGTCCTATGGTGCCCTCCGTGTCGCGCAAGCGTGAGGGATTCCCGCTGTAGGGTGTTGCAATGTGTTCATGATTCGCTTGTAGTGGGTTGCGTGAGTGACTAAAACACAAACCCGAGTAAGGGAATTGTTGCATATGGGATAAAGGGGACTTGATACTTTAATGCTATGGTTGGGTTTTACCTTAATGAATCTTTAGTAGTTGCGGATGCTTGCTAGAGTTCCAATCATAAGTGCATATGATCCATGTAGAGAAAGTATGTTAGCTTATGCCTCTCCCTCAAATAGAATTGCAATAGTGATTACCGGTCTAGTAACATAGTCAATTGCTTAGGGACAATTCCACAACTCCTACCACCACTTTTGCACACTCGCTATATTTACTTTCTTGCATCTTTATCTAAACAGACCCTAGCTTTTACTTACGTGCTCTTTATTATCTTGCAAACCTATCCAACAACACCTACAAAGTACTTCTAGTTTCATACTTGTTCTAGGTAAAGCGAACGTCAAGCGTGCATAGAGTTGTATCGGTGGTCGATAGAACTTGAGGGAATATTTATTCTACCTTTAGCTCCTCGTTGGGTTCGACACTCTTATTTACCGAAAACTGTTGCAATCCCCTACACTTGTGGGTTATCAAGATCTTTTTCTGGCGCCGTTGCCGGTGAGTCATAGCGTGGGGTGAATATTCTCGTGTGTGCTTGTTTGCTTTATCACTAAGTAATTTTTATTTGCTGTTCTTAGTTGTTCTCTATCTTTAGTTATGGATATGGAACACAAAATACCAAAAAAATTAGAGGTACTTGCTACTCATGTAGATGGGGTAACTCTTAAAACCCCCGATTCTCATTATGTGAAAGATATTATGTACTACTTTGATAATCCTGAGAAAACCCCATTCAACTTTATAATGGGAGACACGTTGGATCAACGTGAATACTTTAGGGATTATCGCTCGACACAAAAAGGGAAACTATTATGGGATCAATTTATTATGTTGCGTTGGTATGCCTGGAATCTCTGCTTGAGATATGATATTACTTGTTGCTCTAGGATGAAGGCTCCACACCTTCCCTTTTCATGCAAATTTAATGATAATGAAACCTTAGCTTCTTATGCTAATGGTATATATGATTACTATGATGTGGAACAAATAGAAGAATTTGTTGCTTTTAAGGCTGCTTATGAAATTGAAGCTTTGTTTGAAAAGTATGAAGCTTTTGATGATGATGGTTATAGGCCTGAAAATCTTGCTATACTAGATATTGCTATGAAAATTATGAATACAATTACTATATTAATGCATTTATTGAGAAAGTCTCCACTGTCCAAGAAGAGACTAATATTTTGTAGGAAGCTGTGGAAGAAGAAAGTGATGAAATTGTGAGCTCATTGGATGAAAAAGATGATGAGGAGAGCGAAGAACAAAAGGAGGAAGAGCGGATTAGCTACCCGTGCCCACCTTCTAATGAGAGTAACTCTTCAACTCATACATTGTTTAATTCCCCTTCGTGCTTACCGAAGGATGATTGCTATGATCCCTTGAATTTGTTTGAAATATCCCTTTTTGATGATGCTTGCTATGCTTGTGGCCAAGATGCCAATATGAATTATGCTTATGGAGATGAACTTGCTATAGTTCCTTATGTTAAACATGAAATTGTTCCTATTGCACCCACTTATGATAGTCCTATTATATATTTGAATTCTCCCTACTACACTATATCAGAGAAGTTTGTGCTTATTAAGGATTATATTGATGGGTTGCCTTTTACCATTGCACATGATGATTTTGATAGATATAATATGCATGTGCTTGCTGCTCCTACTTGCAATTATTATGAGAGATGAACTATTTCTCCACCTCTCTATGTTTCCCATACTATGAAATTGCAAGAAACTGCTTATACTATGCATTGGCCTTTACTATGTGTGCATAAATTGTTCTCTTATGACATGCCGATGCATAGGAAGAGAGTTAGACTTCGTTGTTGCATGTTATATGTTACTTTGTGCTCACTACTAAATTACAAATCATTGTTAATTAAAATTGGCTTTGATATACCTTGGGATCCGGGTGGATTCATTACTTGAGCACTATATGCCTAGCTTAATGGCTTTAAAGAAAGCGCTGCCAGGGAGACAACCCGGAATTTTTAGAGAGTCATTTATTTCTGTTGAGTGCTTGCATATAGTTTTAAAAAAATAAAAATAAAGAGGGGAACCTAAAAACTTTTCAAAAAGGAAAGTGAAAGTGAGAAAGACAAGCATTGTTGAAGTGGGAGCTAGCCTTGAACTTTGTTCATGCTCACGGAAACTTTGTGAATCTTGATTACAGAAACTTTTCAACAAAAATAATTATCCCCTTGTATAATTCCATTGTATTATAAAAATAATGTGTTAGGGTTTGCCTTTAGGATGTTTACAATGCTTGTTGGTTTGTACGGTGCAGGACAGAAACTTCGGCTGTAGTGCACGATTTTACATTTTTACTTGGAATGTCAAATGGTTCTGATTATTTTTGCACTTTCTTTCTATACAACTTGTTTATTTTTCATAATTTTGGTAGAATTTTGGGGTACCAGAAGTATGGTGGATGTTCAGATTGCTACAGACTGTTCTGTTTTTGACAGATTCTGTTTTTGATGCATAGTTTGCTTGTTTTGATGAAACTATCAATTTATATTAGTGGATTAAGCCATGAAAAAGTTATATTACAGTAGACACAATGCAAAAACAAAATATGAATTGGTTTGCAACAATACTTAGAGTGGTGATTTGCTTTATTATACTAACGAATCTTACCGAGTTTTCTGTTGAAGTTTTGTGTGGATGAAGTGTCTAAACGAGGAGGTTTCGATATGAGGAAAAGGAAGAGAGGCAAGAGCTCAAGCTTGGGGATGCCCGAGGCACCCCAAGTAAATATTCAAGGAGACTCAAGCGTCTAAGCTTGGGGATTCCCCGGAAGGCATCCCCTCTATCTTCAACAAGTATCAGTATGTTTTCGTATTCGTTTCATTTATGCATTATGTGCAAGTCTTGGAGCGTCTTTTGCATTTAGTTTTCTTTTTTCTTTTATGAACCATGCTGGTATGAGATAGTCCTTGGTTGATTTATAGAATGCTCATTGCACTTCACTTAAATCTTTTGAGTATGTCTTTATAGAATGCTTCATATGCTTCACTTATATCATTTGAAGTTTGGATTGCCTGTTTCTCTTCACATAGAAAACCACCATTTGTAGAATGCTCTTTTGCTTCACTTATATTCATTAGAGCGTGGGAATATCTTTTGTAGAAAGAATTAAACTCTCTTGCTTCACTTATATATATTTAGAGAGATGACATGAATTGGTCATTCACATGGTTAGTCATAAAATCCTACATAAAACTTGTAGATCGATGAATATGATATGTTTGATTCCTTGCAATAGTTTTGCGATATAAAGATGGTGATATTAGAGTCATGCTAGTGGGTGGTTGTGGATTGTAGAGACACTTGTGTTGAGGTTTGCAAGTCCCGTAGCATGCATGTATGGTAACCGTTGTGTGACAAATTTGAAGCATGGGGTGTTTCTTTGATTGTCTTCCTTATGAGTGGCAGTCGGGGACGAACGATGGTCTTTTCCTACAAATCTATCCCCCTAGGGGCATGTGTAGTAGTACTTTGCTTCGAGGGCTAATAAACTTTTGCAATAAGTATATGAGTTCTTTATGACTAATGTGAGTCCATGGATTATACGCACTTTTACCTTTCCATGATTGCTAGCCTCTTCGGTACCGTGCATTGCCCTTTCTCACCTCGAGAGTTGGTGCAAACTTCGCTGGTGCATCCAAACCCCGTGATATGATACGCTCTATCACACATAAGCCTCATTATATCTTCCTCAAAACAGCCACCATACCTACCTATCATGGCATTTCCATAGCCATTCCGAGATATATTTCCATGCAACTTCCATCATCGTCATATACATGACTTGAGCATTCATTGTCATATTGCTTTGCATGATCGTAAGATAGCTAGCATGATGTTTTCATGGCTTGTCTGTTTCTTGATGTCATTGCTATGCTAGATCATTGCACATCCCGGTACACCACCGGAAGCATTCATATAGAGTCATATCTTTATTCTTGTATCGAGTTGTAATATCGAGTTGTAAGTAAATAAAAGTGTGATGATCATCATTATAGAGCATTGCTCCATAAAAAAAGAAAAAGAAAAAAAAGAAAAAAAAGGAAAGGCCAAAGAAGCCTAAATAAAAAAGGGGGCCAAAGAAGCCCACCGAAAGAAAAAAAAGGAAAAGAAAAGGGGCAATGCTACTATCCTTTTTCCACACTTGTGCTTCAAAGTAGCACCATGTTCTTCATATAGAGAGTCTCTTATGTTGTCACTTTCGTATACTAGTGGGAATTTTCATTATAGAACTTGGCTTGTATATTCCAACGATGGGCTTCCTCAAATGCCCTAGGTCTTCATGAGCAAGCAAGTTGGATGCACACCCACTTAGTTTTCAGTTTGAGCTTTCATACACTTATAGCTCTTAGTGCATCCGTTGCATGGAAATCCCTACTCCTCGCATTGACATCAATTGATGGGCATATCCATAGCCCGTTGATTAGCCGCGTCGATGTGAGACTTTCTCCCTTTTTGTCTTCTCCACATAACCTCCATCATTATATTATATTCCACCTATAGTGCTATATCCATGGCTTGCGCTCATGTATTGCGTGAGGGTTGAAAAAGCTGAAGCGCGTTAAAAAGTAAGAACCAATTGCTCGGCTCGTCATCGGGGTTGTGCATGATGGGAGCATTTTGTGTGACGAAAATGAAGCATGGCCAAACTGTATGATTTTGTAGGGATAAGCTTGCTTTGGCCTTGTTGTTTCGAAAAGACATGGTTGCTTTATTGGTACGCTCGAAGTATTATTGTTTTTTATGTCAAATGATAGACTATTGCTTTGAATCACTCGTGTCTTAATATTCATGCCATGATTAGACTTATGATCAAGATTGTGCTAGGTAGCATTCCACATCAAAAATTATCTTTTTATCATTTACCTACTCGAGGACGAGCAGGAATTAAGCTTGGGGATGCTGATACGTCTCCATCGTATCTATAATTTTTGATTGTTTCATGCCAATATTCTTCAACTTTCATATACTTTTGGCAACTTTTTATACTATTTTTGGGACTAACATATTGATCCAGTGTCCAGTGCCAGTTCCTGTTTGTTGCATGTTTTATGTTTCGCAGAAAACCAATATCAAACGGAGTCCAAACAGGATAAAAACGGACCGAGAATTATTTTGGAATATTTGGGATTTTCCGGAGGAAGAATCAACGCGAAACGGTGTCCGAGGTGGCCACAAGATAGGGGTGCGCGCCACAGGGAGGCAGATGCGCCCTGGCCTCTCGTGGGCCACCCGTAAGGCGGTTGATGCCCTTCTTTTGCCACAAGAAAGCTAATTTTATGAGAAAAATCTGGGCGAAAGATTCACCCCAATCGGAGTTACGAATATCTTGATATTTAAGAAACGGTGAAGGGGTAGAATGAGAACGCAGAAACAGAGAGATAGATCCAATCTCGGAGGGGCTCTCGCCCCTCCCACGCCATGGGATCCAAGTACCAGAGGGGAAATCCTTCTCCCATCTAGAGAGGAGATCAAGGAAGAATAAGAAGAAGGGGTCCCCTCTCCCCCTTGCTTCCGGTGGCGCCAGAGCGCTGCCGGGGGCCATCATCATCACCGCGATCTTCACCAACACCACAGTCATCTTCACCAACATCTCCATCACCTTCCCCCTTCTATATCCAGCGGTCCACTGATACGTCCATTTTTCATCATGCTTTTATATCAATATTTATTGCATTATGGGCTGTCATTACACTTTATATCTCAATATTTATGGCTATTCTCTCTTATTTTACAAGGTTTACCATGAAGAGGGGGAATGCCAGCAGCTGGAATTCTGGCTGGAAAAGGAGGAAATGTTGGAAACCTATTCTGCACAACTCCAAAAGTCCTAAAACTCCACGAAACAACTTTTTGGATTTATTAAGAATTTATGAGTGAAAGAAATAGGCCAAGGGGCCCACACCCTGTCCAGGAGACAGGGGGCGCCCCCCCTATAGGGCGCGCCCCCTATCTCCTAGGCCCCCTGGTGGGCCTCCGGCGTCCATCTTCTGCTATATCATCACTTTTACCCTGGAAAAATTCGAGGGCAAGCTTATGGGACGAAACTCCGCTGCCACGAGGCGGAACCTTGGCGGAATCAATCTAGGGCTCTGGCGGAGCTGTTCTGCCGGGGACACTTCCCTCCGGGAGGGGGAAATCATCACCAACGTCATCACCAACGATCCTCTCATCAGAAGGGGGTCAATCTCCATCAACATCTACACCAGCACCATCACCTCTCAAAACCCTAGTTCATCTCTTGTATCCAATCTTGTATCAAAACCACAGATTGGTACCTGTGGGTTGCTAGTAGTGTTGATTACTCCTTGTAGTTGATGCTAATTGGTTTACTTGGTGGAAGATCATATGTTCAGATCCTTTATGCATATTATTACTCCTCTGATTATGAACATGAATATGCTTTGTGAGTAGTTACGTTTGTTCCTGAGAACATGGGTGAAGTCTTGCTATTAGTAGTCATGTGAATTTGGTATTCGTTCGATATTTTGATGAGATGTATGTTGTCTTTCCTCTAGTGGTGTCATGTGAACGCCGACTACATGACACTTCACCATTATTTGGGCCTAGAGGAAGGCATAGGGAAGTAATAAGTAGATGATGGGTTGCTAGAGTGACAGAAGCTTAAACCCTAGTTTATGCGTTGCTTGTTAGGGGTTTATATGGACCCATATGTCTAATGCTGTGGTTAGGTTTACCTTAATACTCCTTTTTGTAGTTGCGGATGCTTGCAATAGGGGTTAGTCATAAGTGGGATGCTTGTCCAAGTTAGGGCAGTACCCAAGTGCCGATCCACCCACATATCAAATTATCAAAGTACCGAACGAGAATCCTATGAACGTGATGAAAAGTAGCTTGACGATAATTCCCAATGTGTCCTCGGGAGCTCTTTCCTCATTATTAGAATTTGTCCAGGCTTATCCTTTGCTACATAAAGGATTGGGCCACCTTGCTGCACTTTATTTACTTTATTTACTTTTTGCTTGTTACTATTTGTCCTATGACAAAACTATCTATCACCTACTATTTCAGTCCTTGCAGAGAAAACCTTACTGAAAACCGCTTATCATTTCCTTCTGCTCCTCGTTGGGTTCAACACTCTTACTTATCGAAAGGACTACGATAGATCCCCTACACTTGTGGGTCATCAAGACTCTTTTCTGGTGCTGTTGCCAAGGAGTGTAGCGCTTTTGGTGAGTGGAACTTGGTAAGGAAACATTTATTTAGTGTGCTGAATTTTTTTTGTTGCTTGTCACTATGGAAACTAATCCTTTGAGGGGCTTGTTTGGGGTATCTTCACCCCAACCAGAAGAGCAAAGAGATGCTCCTCAACCTACTGAACCTTATGAAAATATTCACTTTGAGATTCCTTCGGGTATGATAGAAAAACTGCTAGCTAATCCTTTTGCAGGAGACAGAACTTTGCATCCCGACTTACACCTTATCTTTGTGGATGAAGTTTATGGATTATTTAAGCTTGCAGGTATCCCTGATGATGTTGTTAAAATGAAGGTCTTCCCTTTATCTTTGAAGGGAGATGCAATGACATGGTATAGGCTATGCGATGATACGAGATTTTGGAATTATAAGCGACTGAAGTTGGAATTTCACCAGAAGTTCTATCCTATGCATCTTGTTCATCGTGACCATAATTACATATATAATTTTTGGCCTCGCGAAGGAGAAAGCATTGCTCAAGCTTGGGGGAGGCTTAAATCCATGTTATACTCATGCCCCAATCATGAGCTCTCTCGGGAAATGATTATTCAGAATTTTTATGCTCGGCTTTCTCTTGATAATCGCAACCTGCTCGATACATCCTGTGCTGGTTCCTATATGCTGAAGACTATTGATTTCAAATGGAACTTATTGGAAAGAATTAAACGCAACTCTGAATATTGGGGTTCCGACAATGGTAAGGAGCAGGTATGACACCTATGTTCGATTGTGTTAAATCTTTTATGGATACCGATGCTTTCCATGGATTTAGCTCTAAGTATGGACTTGACTCTGAGATAGTAGCTACTTTTTGTGAAACTTTTGCTACTCACGTTGATCTCCCTAAAGAGAAGTGGTTTAAATATAATCCTCCTGTTGAAGTGAAAGTAGTTGCTCCTATTACAGTCGAAGAAAAGACTATTACATATAGTGATCCTATTATTCCTACTGCTTATGTCGCCTATTAGGATAAAAGATCATGTTAAAGCTTCGACTGTTGTTCGTAAGAGTAATACTAGGACTTATACACCTCCCGAGCAAATTAATGTCGAACCTGGTATTGCTATGGTTAAAGATCTCTTGGATGAAGACTTAGATGGGCATGTTATCTCTTTTGTGGGTGAAACTGCTAACATTGCTAGACCCGATACTAAGACCCGTAGACCTGTTGTAGGCACGCCTGTTATTTCTGTTAAAATAGGAGATCATTGTTATCTTGGCTTATGTGATATGGGTGCTAGTGCTAATGCGATACATTATGATCTTTATAAAGAAATTATGCACGATATTGCACCTGTTGAATTAGAAGACATTGATGTTACTATTAAGCTTGCTAATAGGGACACCATCAAACCTATTGGGATTGTTAGAGATGTTGAAGTCTTGTGTGGAAAGATTAAATACCCTTCTGATTTCCTTGTTCTTGCTTCCCCAAAAGATAATTTTTGTCCCATTATTTTTGGTAGACCTTTCTTGAATACTGCTAGTGCTAAGATTAATTGTGAAAATAATATTGTCACTGTTGGCATAGATGGTATGTCTCATGAGTTTAATTTCGCTAAGTTTAGTATACAACCTCGTGAAAGGGAACCACCCAGTAATGATGAAATTATTGGTCTTGCTTCCATTGCTGTTCCCCCAACTGATCCGTTAGAACAATATTTGTTAGACCATGAAAATGATATGTTTATGAAGGAAAGGGAAGAAATAGATGAAGTGTCCCTTAAACAAGAACCTATGCTAAAACATAATCTTCCCGTTGAAATTCTTGGGGATCCCCCTCCACCCAAGGGTGATCCCGTGTTTGAACTCAAACCCTTACCTGATAATCTCAAGTATGCTTATCTTGATGAAAAAGAAATATATCCTGTTATTATTAGTGCTAACCTTTCAGAGAAAGAAGAAGAAAGATTATTGAAAACCCTGAAGAAGCACCGAGTTGCTATTGGATATACTCTGGATGATCTTAAGGGCATTAGTCCCACATTATGTCAACACAAAATTTCAGTGGAGAAAGATGCCAAACCAGTTAGAGATCCTCAAAGACGATTAAACCCCAAAATGAAGGAACTGGTAGGAAAGGAGATTCTAAAACTCCTTCAGGCAGGTATTATTTATCCCGTTGCTGATAGTGAATGGGTAAGCCCTGTCCATTGTGTCCCTAAAAAGGGAGGTATTACCGTTGTTCCTAATGATAAAGATGAGTTGATCCCGCAAAGAATTATTACAGGCTACAGGATGGTAATTGATTTTTGTAAGTTAAATAAAGCTACTAAGAAAGATCATTACCCTTTACCTTTTATTGATCAAATGCTAGAAAGGCTATCCAAACACACACATTTTTGCTTTCTAGATGGTTATTCTGGCTTCTCTCAAATACCTATGTCCATGCAGGATCAATCTAAAACTACTTTTACTTGCCCTTTTGGTACTTTTGCTTATAGACGTATGCCTTTTGGTTTATGTAATGCACCTGCTACCTTTCAAAGATGCATGATGGCTATATTTTCTGATTTTTGTGAAAAGATTTGTGAGGTATTCATGGATGACTTCTCTGTCTATGGATCCTCTTTTGATAATTGTTTGAGCAACCTTGATCGAGTTTTGCAGAGATGCAAAGACACTAGTCTCATCCTGAATTGGAAAAAGTGTCACTTTATGGTTAATGAAGGCATTGTCTTGGGGCACAAGATCTTTGAGAGAGGTATTGAAGTTGATAAAGCCAAAGTTGATGCTATTGAAAAAATGCCATGCCCCAAGGACATAAAAGGTATAAGAAGTTTTCCTGGTCATGCTGACTTTTATAGGAGGTTCATTAAGGATTTTTCTAAAATCTCTAGGCCTCTGACTAATTTATTGCAAAAATATATTCCTTTTGTCTTTGATGATGATTGTGTAGAAGCATTTGAAACACTTAATAAAGCTTTGATCACTGCACCTATTGCTCAGCCACCTGATTGGAATTTACCTTTTGAAATTATGTCCGATGCTAGTGACTATGCTATAGGTGCTGTTTTAGGGCAAAGAGTCGACAAGAAATTGAATGTTATCCAGTATGCTAGTAAGACTCTTGATACTTCCCAGAGAAATTATGCTACTACTAAAAAAGAATTCTTAGCATTTGTGTTTGCATGTGATAAGTTTAGACCTTATATTGTTGATTCTAAAGTTACTATTCACACTGATCATGCTGCTATTAAATATCTCATGGAAAAGAAAGATGCTAAGCCTAGACTCATTAGATGGGTTCTCTTGCTCCAAGAATTTGACTTGCATATTATTGATAGAAAGGGAGCTGAGAACCCCGTTGCAGACAACTTGTCTAGGTTAGAGAATGTTCTTGATGACCCACTACCTATTAATGATAGTTTTCCTGATGAACAATTAGCGGTTGTCAATGCTTCTCGTACTGCTCCTTGGTATGCTGATTATGCTAATTACATTGTTGCTAAATATATACCACCTAGTTTCACATACCAGCAAAAGAAAAAGTTCTTTTATGATTTAAGACATTACTTCTGGTATGATCCACACCTTTATAAAGAAGGAGTAGATGGTATTATTAGACATTGTGTGCCTGAGCATGAACAAGAACAAATCCTACGCAAGTGTCACTCTGAATCTTATGGAGGACACCATGCGGGAGATAGAATTGCACACAAGGTACTACAATCTGGTTTTTATTGGCCTACTCTCTTCAAAGATGCTCGTAAGTTTGTCTTATCTTGTGATGAATGTCAAAGAATAAGTAACATTAGTAGACGTCAAGAAATGCCTATGAATTATTCTCTTGTTATTGAACCGTTTGATGTTTGGGGCTTTGATTATATGGGACCTTTTCCTGCCTCAAATGGTTATACACATATTTTAGTTGCTGTTGATTACGTTACTAAGTGGGTAGAAGCTATTCCAACTAGTAGTGCTGATCATAACACTTCTATTAAAATGCTTAAAGAAGTTATTTTTCCGAGGTTTGGAGTCCCTAGATATCTTATGACTGATGGTGGTTCACACTTTATTCATGGTGCTTCCCGTAAGATGCTTGCTAAGTATGATGTCAATCATAGAATCGCATCTCCTTATCACCCGCAGTCTAGTGGTCAAGTAGAGTTGAGCAATAGAGATCTCAAATTAATTTTGCAAAAGACTATGAATAGATCTAGAAAGAATTGGTCCAAAAAACTTGATGATGCATTATGGGCCTATAGAACTACATACAAAAATCCTATGGGTATGTCTCCATATAAGATGGTTTATGGAAAAGCATGTCATTTACCTCTTGAACTTGAACATAAAGCATATTGGGCCATTAAAGAGCTCAATTATGACTTCAAACTTGCCGGTGAGAAGAGGTTGTTTGATATTAGCTCACTTGATGAATGGAGAACCCAAGCATATGAGAATGCCAAGCTTTTGAAAGAAAAAGTCAAACATTGGCATGATAAGAGGATACAAAAGCGTGAGTTTAATGTAGGAGATTATGTGTTATTATTCAACTCTTGTTTAAGATTTTTTGCAGGAAAACTTCTCTCAAAATGGGAAGGTCCCTACATTATCGAGGAAGTCTATTGTTCCGGTGCTATAAAAATTAACAACTTCGAAGGCACAAATCCGAGGGTGGTTAACGGTCAAAGAATCAAGCATTATATTTCAGGTAATCCTATCAATGTTGAAACTAATATTATTTAAACCATAACCCCAGAGGAATACATAAAAGACACTTTCCAGAACGTTCCAGACTCTGAAAAGGCATAGGTACGTGGTACGGTAAGTATACCGACTCCAAAACATCTCTAATGGCAATTTTTATCAGTTTTGAATTATTTAAGAATTTTAGGAAGAAAGAAGTAGTCCGAAAGGGACACGAGGCTCCCACGAGAGAGGAGGCCACGCTCCCCTGTCTCGTGGGCACCTCGTGTGCCTCCAGGACTCCGTTTTCTTGTATGTTACATATTTTGGTCAGTAAAAATTCATTATATATACTCCCGAAGGTTTTGACCACCTTATCACGCAAATATCCTCTGTTTTCATTTCGAGCTGTTCCTGTTGCAGATTTAGAGCACCATGACTTCTCCCTCCTACAACAACGAAGACAAGGATGCCTAGCTATTGAAGATAGAGTTGAAAAGAGAGGAACCAGAAGAGATCAACAAGGGTGAAGGGATCAAGAAGGCCATGAAGGTTCAAGCTTCGGTGGTGAAAGAAGAAGACATCCCGCACCCTTTACCTAACCTTTTCACTCCAACAGAGATTAAAGCTTTCAAGATGATTGAGTTAGCCCGCATACAAAACAAGTATCTCACATAGGAGAATATTTTGTTGAAGGATCATATTGCTGGGCTCAAGGGCATTATCCGCAAGTTGGAGGAGCTTTTACGCTCGATGTGCGATTATCCACCGTCATCATCACCACCTCCATCACCTCCGAGGAAATAATTACATGGGTATGGGCAGTCCCCTTGATAACCGCCAAGATTGGGGGAGGTGCCCCGGTATCATATCACCATCACACTCCTATCTTTACCGCTTTATTTAGTTCGATCCTTTTAGTAGTATCTTGATCTAGTAGATTGAAGTTTTGATATCAAGTAGTTTTGAGTTTTGCATTGTGATCTCTTTATGTAAGCGAGTCCGTGCGCTATCTATAATAAAGATTAGTGTTGAGTCAAGGGCTTTGCCATGTTGCTATGATCTTGAGAAAGTAGAAAGAACAAAAGAGTTCATATTGATCTTATGGATAGTGATAACTTCACACATAGAAAGTATGAGGCATAAAAATTGTTGAGAGTTGATGAGCGTAGCCTTGGTCATCGTTGCAATTAATAGGAAGTGATAAGGAAAGAGGGGTTCACATATAGATATATTATCTTGGACATCTTTTATGATTGTGAAGCACTCATTAAGTATGACATGCTAAAAGAGTTGATGTTGGACAAGGAAGACAACGTAATGGTTTATGTTTTCCGACATCTCAGTTAAAGCATATTGTCATTGACCTTCCAAACATGTTGAGCTTGCCTTTCCCCCTCTTGCTAGCCAAAATTCCTTGCACCAAGTAGAGATACTATCTGTGGTTCCAAATATCCTCAAACCCAGTTTTGCCATGAGAGTCCAACATACCTACCTATGGATTGAGTAAGATCCTTCAAGTAAGTTGTCATCGGTGCAAGCAATAAAAATTGCTCTCTAAATATGTATGACTTATTAGTGCAGAGAAAATAAGCTTTGTACGAACTTGTTGTGGAAGTAATAAAAGCGACAGATTGCATAATAAAGGTCCACATACAAGGGGCAATATAAAGTGACGTTCTTTTGCATTAAGATTTCGTGCATCAAACCTAAACACGCATGACAACCTTTGCTTCCCTCTGCGAAGGGTCTATCTTTTATTTTATGTTTTTGCTTTATGCTTGAGTCAAGGTGATCCTCACCTTTCCAGTTTTTTCATTTTATCCTTTGGCAAGCTCCTCATGTTTGAAAGATCATGATACATATATCCAATTGGATGTAAGTTGGCATAGGCTATTATTGTTGACATCACCTAAAGGTGAATACATTGGGAGGCAACACAATAAGCCCCTATGTCACCGCCCAATATGCGATACTATCCTAAAGAGACTCGAAGGTCCCACCGAGGATAGAACTGCATATTGAAACGCTTTTGCAAGGTGGATATCATTACATCAACATTACATAAATAGATGGGGATACATACAAGAGGCATACAATGCCACACGAGTACAACATCACAATACATAAGAGCATCATCCGACTACGGATGAATCACAAACCGAAACTCAAATGACATCCACCCTGCTAGCCCAGGCTGCCGACCTGGAACCTATCCCCTGATCAAAGAAGAAGCAGAAGAAGAACTCCAAAACAAGCAAACATCACTCTCGCGTCATGATCATCGCATAACCTGTACCTGCAACTGTTGTTGTAGTAATCTGTGAGCCACGAGGACTCAGCAATCCCATTACCATGGGTATCAAGACTAGCAAAGCTTAATGGGAAAGGAAGGGGTAAAGTGGTGATGTTGCAGCAGCGGTTAAGCATGATATGGTGGCTAACATACGCAAATAAGAGCGAGAAGAGAGCAAAAGGAACGGTCGTGAAGCTAGCATTGATCAAGAAGTGATCCTGTACTCCTACTTACGTCAAACATAACCCAAAACCGTGTTCACTTCCCGGACTCCGCCGAAAAGAGACCATCACGGCTACACACGTGGTTGATGCGTTTTAATTCGGATCTGGTGTCAAGTTATCTGCAACCGGACATTAACAAATTCCCATCTGCCGCATAACCACTGGCATGACTTTCGAAAGATTATACTCTGCAGGGGTGTCCCAACTTAGCCCATGATAAGCTCTCGCGATCAACGAAGGATATACCTTCTCCCAGGAAGACCCGACCAGACTCGGAATCCCGGTTTACAAGACATTTCAACAATGGTAAAACAAGACCAGCAAGACCGCCCGATGCGCCGACAATCCCGATAGGAGCTACACATATCTCGTTCTCAGGGCAACACCGGATGAGCAATCCGTACAACTAAAACTAGACCTCAAGTTTCCCCGAGGGGGCGCTGCAAAGGGCTTTAGTTCGGACCAACACTTAGACAAGCATTGGCCCGGGGGGGGGGCTATAATAAAGATGACCCTTGCATTAATTACTCCCAAGGGAAATATAGGTGGTGGTGAGGCAAATGGTAAAACCAATGTTGGGCCTTGCTAGAGGAGTTTTATTCAAAGCAAACTGTCAAGGGGGTCCCATAAATCACCCAACTGCGTAAGGAACACAAAATCCGGGAACATAACACCAGTATGACGGAAACTAGGGCGGCAAGAGTGGAACAAAACACCAGGCATAAGGCCGAGCCTTCCACCCTTTACCAAATATATAGATGCATTAATTAAATAAGAGATATTGTGATATCCCAACATAATCCTATTCACCATGGAGCAATCTTCAACTTCACCTGCATCTAGCAACGCTATAAGAGGGGCTGAGCAAAGAGGTAACATAGCCAAGCAACGGTTTGCTAGGAAGGGTGTCAAAGGTTAGAGGTTCATGGCAATTTGGGAGGCTTGATGATCAAAAGATAGGTAACGCAGCATAGCGATAGAACGAAGCAACTAGCATAGCAATGATAGTAGTGAGATCCAGGGTAGCGGTCATCTTGCCTGAAATCCCGCAAGGAAGAAGAACGAGTCCATGAAGAAGATGAAGTGACGAAGACGAACCAAGCGTAGACGAACGAATCCTCACGATCGCAACGAAACGGGAACTATCGAGAAGAAGCACACAACATGGTAAACACACCATACATGAACAAGGCATGATGCACACACAAGCATGATGCATGACAAAGATACATGAAGCTACTCATGGCAAGAGATGATGCATACAAGAATAACACATCAAGGCAAGTTTAAATGAGGTCAGGAACAACATATAACAAATCCGGTAAGTCCTCATATGCAATTTTCGAAATTGGTCCAGACCTGAATAAACCTTATGTTCAAGTTGTTAACCAGAAAGTTAAGATGCACCAAGATGACCTACACGAGATTCTAGTCAAGTTACATATAAAGTTCATTTAATTCGGAGCTACGACCTAGAAGATATGAGCAAAACAAGTTAAACATGGCATTGATGCAAAATGCATACAAACATCAAGCAAACACCTCAAAACAAGGATGCAACATGATAATATGAAGCTACATGCAAATTCAAGCAAGTTTCATATAGAGCACACTCAAAACGGAGCAACGGTTCAATACACACACATGAAACAAGTTATAACAACAATCTGTCCAAAACAGCAACTAGGCATATTGCAAGCACCAAAACAACATGCTACAATACCACAATATGATAACAAAAGGCATGGACATGATGTACAGGTAAAGCATAACAAAACATGAACACTGAGCTATCTCTAGAAATCACTAGAACATGCTCAAACACACATGGCAAGATTGCAAATAATATCAGTTTCAGACTTTGCAGAAACAACATCAGGTTGCAATGTTTAGAGCTATGAAACAGCATGCTATAGGAACTTATCATGGCAAACAAAGGCATGTCATGAATCTACTAAATGCATAGAACAAAAGTCCCTTACTGACCATGAGCCAAAAAGGATCAGAAGATATGATGACACCCATGTAAACATAGCAAGTTATATTACAGATTTAAACATGACAGGAACAACGATAAGTAGGCATATTGGTGAGCTTGTGCCACTCACCACAGAGCAATACATGGCATGGCAAGGCAACCAACATTAAGAATACATGTTTATGAAGCTAAGCATGGCAAGAGCAAGTCCATAGGGTGCATGGATCACTAACAACAATCATGGCAACAACTGAACTTAATGTTAACAGGCTGACATCAACATTATTTAGCAACTTTGGAGCAAGATTACAACAAGCTACAGCAGGCTATAATTGGAACCAGGGGCATGGATGGATAGAGCATAACATGTATAACAAAACACCCTTAGTGAACATCTCCAGATTATGCATAGAATGACTTGTAGCAGCAGGTTTACATAGCATCACGAAATAACAGATTCAACCTAGCAAAACAGTAACAGCAAGTACCCTACTTAACAAGCTTTATTCACTCACCACGAGTCATTGCATGACAAGATAAGCATATCATCAGCAAGAAGACATGTTTATGAAGTTAACCAAGGCAAGAAAAAGTTCATAGCATGTAAGGATCAACTACAACAACCTTGGCAAAATTGAATAACATGTAAACAATCTGCTAGGAAACATTTTGTAGCAAAAGTAGAGCACGAAAATGACATGCTAGACTACTCCATAATTGCAAACAGGGGAATGAATGGATAGAGAAAAACCATATGTTCAAAACATCCTTACTGAAGTATCTTAAAATAAGCATGGATCTCTCTGTAGCATCATGTTTACATGGCATCAAAATAACAGCAGAACAGGGACTAAAATCAGCAACATCATGAAGCCTAGTTTACATGCTTGTGCTAATCACCACAGAGATCAAAAAAATACATGGCATACACCCCTGTGAAGATGGCATGGCATAGATCAAAACACATGTAGGGCTCAAGTACATAAGATGCAGACATCAATCATGGCAAAAATGACAAAAGTGCATGTTCTGTTAACAGACAGCAGACAACATCATATAGCACTCTTGCAACGATGATTCAGGCATCAAGATGAGCTCAAATGAACATGATGCAATGGAATTAAATGAGGTACTCGTTGAGGTGAACAATTTGACATATTACAAGCACGAAATGGAGCAGTATGCATGGAGATATGATGCGATGAACATGGCATGATAATGTAAAAATATGTCGGGACTTAGGATATTTTCGGGGTCAACCTTCGAAAAATGGATCTGAGATTTGGAGCTTCGAGCACGGACTTCGAGGTTCGCCTGAGAAGAGGAAGATGGATGGGGACGGTGCGGTGCCGGCGAGGGGGCGCCAGATCCGGCCGGGGCGCGGGGAGGCGCGAGGAGGCGGCGAGCGGGCGGTTCGGCGGCGCCGGCGAGGAGGCGAGGCGCCGACGGACGTGGCCGCGCCGGTGCGGGGCACT
>NC_041387.1:540585239-540612699 GCF_002162155.2 Triticum dicoccoides | reverse complement strand
GGACGGCGTGCGCCTGCGGAGGCGGAGGGGCACCGACGAGGAGGCGCGGGGGGCGGCGCTCGGCGGGCGTGCGGGACGACGCGGCGGAGGTCAGCAGTGGACGGCGGCGGGCGCCGGCGCCGGCGCGCGGCGCGGACGGGCGGCGGCGGCGGAAGCCAGGCCGGGTGGCGGCGGCGCGAGGGCCAGCGGGGCCCGCGATGGGCTCCGCGGGCCGGCGACGAGGTGGGCGCGAGGACGCCACGTGGCAGGAGGCGATTGGCTGAGGGGGCGGCGGCGGACATGTCCGGCGGGGTCCGGACGTGTCCGGCTGCGGGAGGAGGAAGAAGCTAGGGTTTCGGGGGGCTTCATCCGCGAATTTGGACGGCGAGGGCATATTTATAGTTTCTGGGAGCTAGGAGAGTCCAAATGAGGAGCGGTTTTCGGCCACGCGATCGTGATCGAACGGCGGAGAGCATGGAGGGGGTTTAGATGGGTTTTGGGCCACTTTGGAGGGGGTGCTGGGCTACAAAGAGAAAGGGGGTTTCGGGCTATGCGGTTAACCGTTGGAGTATCAAACGACCTCCAAATGGCACGAAACTTGATAGACGGTCTACTGGTGCTATACCAAGGCCGATTGGCAAGACTCGGCCCATTCCGAGAAAGTTTAACACCCGCTCACAACGAGAGACAAAAAGGGGGACGCCGGAGGGCATAGGAGTGCCGGATTGCAAAACGGACAACGGGGAAAATGCTCAGATGCATGAAACGAACACGTATGCAAAATGAGATGCACATGATGACATGGCAAAATGCAACACGCAAGCAAATGACATTGCAATGACGACGAATAACTGGCAGACACCTGGCGCATCGAATCCGGGGCGTTACACCTTATCTTTCTCAGTGTTCGGCTGAAACTCTATAACCATAAGTATTGCGTGAGTGTTAGCAATTATGGGAGACTACGAGATAGTTGAGTATGTGATCTTGTTGAAAAGCTCTATTATTGACTCTGTCTGATGTTACGATAAATTGCAATTGCTTCAATGACTGATATTATAGTTTGTTACTTCCCAATGAAGTTTATGAACCATACTTGACATTGTGAATTGCTTATTACTTGAACATAATAAACCATATGACAAAATCTATATATGTTGCTGTTATTAGAATGATCATGATGCCCCCAAGTCCGTATTTTATTTTTATCGACAACTCTATCTCTGAACATGTGGACATATTTTTCGATTTCGGTTTCCGCTTGAGGACAAGCGAGGTCTAAGCTTGGGGGAGTTGATACGTCCATTTTGCATCATGCTTTTATATCAATATTTATTGCATTATGGGATGTCATTACACTTTATATCTCAATATTTATGGCTATTCTCTCTTATTTTACAAGGTTTACCATGAAGAGGGGGAATGCCGTTAGCTGGAATTCTGGCTGGAAAAGGAGCAAATGTTGGAAACCTATTCTGCACAACTCCAAAATTCCTGAAACTCCACGAAACAACTTTTTGGATTTATTAAGAATTTATGAGCGAAAGAAATAGGCCAGGGGGCCCACACCCTGTCCAGGAGACATGGGGGCGCGCCTCCCTATAGGGCGCGCCCCCTATCTCCTGGGCCCCCTGGTGGGCCTCCGGCGTCCATCTTCTGCTATATCATCACTTTTACCCTGGAAAAATTCGAGGGAAAGCTTATGGGACGAAACTCCGCCACCACGAGGCGGAACCTTGGCAAAATCAATGTAGGGCTCTGGCGGAGCTGTTCTACTGGGGACACTTCCCTCCGGGAGGGGGAAATCATCACCAACGTCATCACCAACGATCCTCTCATCGGGAGGGGGTCAATCTCCATCAACATCTTCACCAGCACCATCACCTCTCAAAACCCTAGTTCATCTCTTGTATCCAATCTTGTATCAAAACCACAAATTGGTACATGTGGGTTGCTAGTAGTGTTGATTACTCCTTGTAGTTGATGCTAATTAGTTTAATTGGTGGAAGATCATATGTTCAGATCCTTTATGCATATTATTACTCCTCTGATTATGAACATGAATATGCTTTGTGAGTAGTTATGTTTGTTCCTGAGGACATGGGTGAAGTCTTGCTATTAGTAGTCATGTGAATTTGGTATTCGTTCGATATTTTGATGAGATGTATGTTGTCTTTCCTCTAGTGGTGTCATGTGAACGTTGACTACATGACACTTCAGCATTATTTGGGCCTAGAGGAAGCCATAGGGAAGTAATAAGTAGATGATGGGTTGCTAGAGTGACAGAAGCTTAAACCCTAGTTTATGCGTTGCTTCGTTAGGGGTTTATATGGACCCATATGTCTAATGCTGTGGTTAGGTTTACCTTAATACTCCTTTTTGTAGTTGCAGATGCTTGCAATAGGGGTTAATCATAAGTGGGATGCTTGTCCAAGTTAGGGCAGTACCCAAGTGCTGGTCCACCCACATATCAAATTATCAAAGTACCGAACGAGAATCCTATGAACGTGATGAAAAGTAGCTTGACGATAATTCCCAATGTGTCCTCGGGAGCTCTTTCCTCATTATTAGAATTTGTCCAGGCTTACCCTTTGCTACATAAAGGATTGGGCCACCTTACTGCACTTTATTTACTTTATTTACTTTTTGCCTGTTACTATTTGTCCTATCACAAAACTATCTATCACCTACTATTTTAGTGCTTGCAGAGAAAACCTTACCGAAAACCGCTTATCATTTCCTTCTGCTCCTCATTGGGTTCGACACTCTTACTTATCGAAAGGACTACGATAGATCCCCTACACTTGTGGGTCATCATCCACTCTCCCGCATCCCGCTGTACCCTCTACTTGAACATGGTGCTTTATGCTTCATATTATTTTCCAATGATGTGTCGCCATCCTATGATGTCTGAGTAGATTTTCGTTGTCCTATCGGTGATTGATGAATTTCTATGATTGGTTTGAGTTGCATTTTTTATTATTGGTGCTGTCCTATGGTGCCCTCCATGTCGTGCAAGCGTGAGGGATTCACGCTGTAGGGTGTTGCAATGAGTTCATGATTCGCTTATAGTGGGTTGCGTGAGTGATTGAAACACAAACCCGAGTAAGGGGATTGGTCCATATGGGATAAAGGGGACTTGATACTTTAATGCTATGGTTGGGTTTTACCTTAATGAATATTTAGTAGTTGTAGATGCTTGCTAGAGTTCCAATCATAAGTGCATATGTTCCAAGTAGAGAAAGTATGTTAGCTTATGCCTCTCCCTCAAATAGAATTGCAATAGTGATTACCGGTCTAGTAACATAGTCAATTGCTTAGGGACAATTCCACAACTCCTACCACCACTTTTCCACACTCGCTATATTTACTTTATTGCATCTTTATCTAAACAGCCCCTAGCTTTTACTTACGTGCTCTTTATTATCTTGCAAACCTATCCAACAAGACCTACAAAGTACTTGTAGTTTCGTACTTGTTCCAGGTAAAGAGAATGTCAAGCGTGCGTAGAGTTGTATCGGTGGTCGATAGAACTTGAGGGAATATTTATTCTACCTTTAGCTCCTTGTTGGGTTCAACACTCTTAGTTATCAAAAACTGTTGCAAGCCCCTACACTTGTGGGTTATCATAGATCATCACCACGGGCCATGTGAATGTGCAGAAGGAAATCTTCAATCCATACCACGGGGTCTATTATGCCATCGTATGATTCGATGTTTACGGGTTTAAACCCTTCTGGGAATTCATGATCCATTACTTCATCAGTGAAGTAGAGGGGGTGTGCGGCGCCTCTATGCCGGGCTATGTCACGACGCAGTTCAAATGAGTCTGGTCTGTTGTGTCCCGCGATCTATAGATCGATCTTGACTATCTTACTTTGTTTTCCAATACGTCTCGCAGGTCCTGCGCATTGCCCCGGGCGTTTGATTGGCGGCGGGGTGCAGGCAGTTGTTCGGGCTAATACGCCGCTTTGTCTCGGCCACGAGGTGGCCTGTCCGCCTTGTCCTGCGCTGGTATTGTAGGCTCTAGCGCCTCCTCTTCGAGTTGAGGTAGCAACCTGCGCTTCGGGTAACTTTTGGTTGGGTGCTTGAGTCCGTATTCCTCGGCTGCCAGGACCTCAGTCCATCTGTCTGTTAGCAGATCTTGATCAACTTGGAGCTGCTACTGCTTCTTGTTCAGGCTTTTTGCAGTGGCTATAAGCCGGCACTTGAAGCGCTCCTACTCGACGGGATCCTCAGGCATGACAAGTTCATCATCGTTGAGGCTCACCTCGTCTTCGGAGGGAGGCATATAATTGTCGTCCTCCAAGTCTCTGTCCATTGCCTATTCATCTGGGCTAGCTTGCCCGTCCTCCTGCTCGGCCTGCTCAAAGTTAGGCTGGTCGGGATTGTATTCGTCTTTGGCACCATCCGGATTGCTACCGTCTCCTGTGCCGGTATTGCTATAGCGGGGCTTAGAGCGGTGCCGATGACGCCCATGCTTTGATTGCTTCCCTAAGGGACTGTTGCCTCATCGCCATTGTTTTCTTTGGGGGTGTCCACCATATATATATATCGTATGATGAGGTGGCTGTCCAGCGCCTGGTGGGCGGCGGTTCCTATTCTTCTCCTACATCGTCGTCCATACCATCGATGTCTTCAGAGTCAAAGTCGAGCACGTCGGTTAAGTCATCGATAGTGGCTATTAAGTGGGTGGTGGGTGGGTAACGAATTTCTTCGTCGTCCGCTTCCCACTCGAGCCGGACATAGTTCGGCCAAGAGTCTCCTGATAAAGAGAGAGACCTCAATGAATTTAGCACGTCACCCAAGGGTGAGTGTTGAAAGATATCCGCGGAGGTAAACTCCATGATCGGTGCCCAATCAGATTCGATAGGCACGGATGCACGCGTTCTGGAACCTAAGACCGGAGACAAGTCCGGGGGTCCGGTGACACATATTTCCTTAGAGGTGGAGTCTGTGTTCGGCTCCAACGCCGATGAGTGTGCGGCCTCCGTGGCGGGGTCCATCCACCCATCCTCGGATGGCGCGATCTGCTCCAGATTAGGGGCTAGGGCAGCCACAGGTGCGATATCCCGAACACCATCCGATGGCAGATCTAAGTCTCCGCGAATGTCGGCCGTGTAGTTCAAGTTTCCGAACCTGACCTGATGGCCAGTGTCACAGCTGTCAATCTGCTCCAGATGGCCAAGCGAGTTGGCCCACAGTGTGAAGCCGCCGAATACGAAGATCTGTCCAGGGAGAAAAGTCTCACCCTGGACTGCCTCGTTGCTGATGATTGAAGGAGTCATCAAGCCTTACCGCGACAGCACAGTGGAACTCTCAATGAAAGCACCAATGTCGGTGTCAAAACCGGCGGATCTCAGGTAGGGGGTCCCGAACTGTGTGTCTAAGGCTAATGGTAACAGGAGGCTGGGAACACAATGGTTACCCAGGTTCTGGCCCTCTCGATGGAGGTAATACCCTACTTCCTGCTTGATTGATCTTGATGATATGAGTATTACAAGAGTTGATCTACCACGAGATCATAGAGGCTAACCCTAGAAGCTAGCCTATGATTATGATTGTTGTTGTCCTACGGACTAAACCCTCCAGTTTATGTAGACACCGGAGGGGGCTAGAGTTACACAGAGTCGGTAACAGAGAAGGAGATCTACATATCTGAATTGCCAAGCTTGCCTTCCACGCCAAGGAGAGTCCCATCCGGACACGGGACAAAGTCTTCAATCTTGTATCTTCATAGTCCAACAGTCCGGCCAAAGTATATAGTCCGGCTGTCTGAGTACCCCCTAATCCAGGACTCCCTCAGCCACCTCCCCTTGGCCCGCCTCCTCTATTTCCCGTATGGCCCAATAAGGCCCATAACTTCTCCCGGTGAATTCCCGTAACTCCCCGGTACTCCAAAAAATACCCGAATCACTCGGAACCTTTCCGATGTCCAAATATAGCTGAGGGAGTCCTGGATTAGGGGGTGTCCGGATAGCCGGACTACCATCATCAGCCAAACTATCGTCGGCCGGACTATCATCATCGACCGGACTCCAAGACTATGAAGATACAAGATTGAAGACTTCGTCCCGTGTCCGGATGGGACTTTCCTTGGCGTGGAAGGCAAGCTTGGCGATACGGATACGTAGATCTCCTACCATTGTAACCGACTCTATGTAACCCTAGCCCTCTCCGGTGTCTATATAAACCGGATGGCTCTAGTCCGTAGGACACAACAACAACCATTACAATCATACCATAGGCTAGCTTCTAGGGTTTAGCCTCCTTGATCTCGTGGTAGATCCACTCTTGTAAACATCCACAATATCAATATCAATCAAGCAGGACGTAGGGTTTTACCTCCATCAAGAGGGCCCGAACCTGGGTAAAACATCGTGTCCCTTGTCTCCTGTTACCATCCGCCTAGACGCACAGTTCGGGACCCCCTACCCGAGATCCGCCGGTTTTGACACCGACATTGGTGCTTTCATTGAGAGTTCCTCTGTGTCATCACCGATAGGCTTGATGGCCTCTTCAATCGACAACGACGCAGTCCTGGGTGAGACTTTTCTCCCCGGACAGATCTTCATATTCGGCGGCTTCGCACTGCGGGCCAACTCACTTGGCCATCTGGGGCAGATCGAAAGCTACGCCCCTGGCCATCAGGTCAGGTTTGGAAGCCTAAACTTCACGGCCGATATCCGCGGGGACTTGATCTTCGATGGATCTGAGCCACAGCCGAGCATGCCGCGCTGTCACGATGGGCACGACCTAACTCTGCCGCCGGACAGCACCTTGGAGGCCGCACATGAATCCGCTCCGACCCATAATTTGGAGCCGATCGCTCAGATCGAGGACGGATGGCTGGACACCGCCTCGGGAGCTGCAACTTCTACGGCGATGGAGCCGAACACTTACCTTGTCCCGCATAAAGCTCATGACTCCGAGGTGCCGGACTCCGAACCTCCTGTGCCCCTGCCAGTCGAATCCGACTGGGCGCCGATCATGGAATTCACCACTGCGGACATCTTTCAGCACTCACCCTTCGACGATATCTTAAATTCGCTGAAGCATCTCTCGCTATCCGGAGAGCCCTGGCCGAACTACGGCCAGGACGGTTGGGACGCGGACGACGAAGAAATTCAGAGCCCACCCACCACCCACTTCGTAGCCACCGTCGACGATCTAGCCGACGTACTCGACTACGACACCGAAGACATCGACGGTATGGACGACAATGCCGGAGACTACCAAGAACCAGTGCCTACAGGACACTGGAAGACCACCTCGTCATACGACATATATATGGTGGACACCCCAAAAGATGGGGACGACGAAGAAGCAACGGAGGACGATTCCTTAAAGAAACAGCCCAAGCACCGACATCAGCGGCGCCGCTCTAAATCCCGCCACAGCAAGAATAGAGATTCCAGCACAGGAGATAATAACACCCCAGAAAGTGCCGAAGACAACCCCCTCCAGCACGATCCAGCGCAGGAGGAGGCAGAAGCAAGCCCTCACGAGAGGGCGGCAGACGAAGAGGTCGAGGATGATAATTACTTACCTCCCTCCGGAGACGAGGCAAGCCTCGACGACGACGAATTCGTCATGCCTGAGGATCCCGTCGAACAAGAGCATTTCAGACGCAGGCTAATGGCCACGGCAAACAGCCTAAAGAAAAAGCAGCAACAACTTCAAGCTGATCAAGACCTACTGGCCGACAGATGGACCGAGGTCCTCGCGGCCGAAGAGTATGAACTCAAAGGCCCTCCAAAAGTTACCCAAAACGCAAGTTGCTCCCCCGGCTAGAGGAGGAAGCGTACCAACCTGCATCACCAGCGCACAATATGGCAGACCGACCACCTCGTGGCCGCGACAGAGAGGCGTGCAAGCCCTCCACCAAAACCGTACCTCGACATCGCTCAAAAAGCATGAAGCCACGGGGCAACGCGCCGGACTTGCGGGATATATTGGAGGATAAGGCAAGACAATCCAGATCTATCTATGGATCACGTGGGCGCCCCAAGACCCACGACGAATATCGTCGAGCTGGATACAACTACTCCGGCTGGGCCGAACACAGCAGACAACGCTCTCTCGAGCTACGTCGCGATATTGCTCAATACAGAGGCGCCGCGCACCCACTATGCTTCACTGACGAAGTAATGGATCGTCAAATCCCTGAAGGGTTTAAACCCATTAATATCGAATCCTACGATGGCACAACAGACCCCGCGGTTTGGATTGAGGATTATCTCCTCCATATACATAAGGCCCGCGACGACGATCTTCACGCCATCAAATATCTCCCGCTCAAGCTTAAAGGACCAGCTCGGCATTGGCTTAACAGCCGGCCTGCAGAGTTAATTGGATGCTGGGAAGACCTGGAAGCCGCATTCCTCGACAACTTCCAGGGCACGTATGTGCGACCACCGGACGCAGATGACCTAAGCCACATAATCCAGCAGCCAGACGAATCAGCCAGGCAATTCTGGACACGGTTCTTAACAAAGAAAAATCAAATCATCAACTGTCCGGATGCAGAGGCCCTCGCTGCCTTCAAACATAACATCCGCGACGAGTGGCTGGCCCGGCACCTAGGACAGGAAAAGCCGAAATCCATGGCAGCCCTCACATCACTCATGACCCGCTTCTGTGCGGGAGAGGATAGCTGGCTAGCTCGTAGCAACAACCTCAGCAAAAACGCTGGCAGTCCGGATACCAAGGACCGCAATGGCAGGTCGCGTCGAAACAAAAACAAACGCCGCATTAACGGCGATAGCAATGAGGATACGGCAGTCAACGCCGGATTCCGAGGCTCCAAGCCCGGTCAACGGAAGAAGCCATTCAAAAGAACCACTCCGGGTCCGTCCAATTTGGACCGAATACTCGACCGCTCCTGTCAAATACATGGAACCCCCGAAAAGCCTGCTAACCACACCAACAGAGATTGTTGGGTATTCAAGCAGGCAGGCAAATTAATCACCGAAAACAATGACAAGGGGCTACACAGCGATGACGAGGAAGAGACCCGGCCGCCGAACAACAGAGGACAGAAGGGATTCCCCCCTCAAGTTCGGAAGGTAAACATGATATACGCAACGCATATACCCAAGAGGGAGCGGAAGCGTGCACTAAGTGACGTATACGCGATGGAGCCAGTCGCCCCAAAATTCAACCCATGGTCCTCTTGCCCGATCACTTTCGATCGAAGAGACCATCCGACCAGTATCCGCCATGGCGGATTCGCCGCATTGGTTTTAGACAGAATCGTCGATGGATTTCACCTCACGAGAGTCCTGATGGACGGCGGCAGTAACCTGAACCTGCTTTATCAGGATACAGTGCGCAAGATGGGCATAGACCCTTCAAGGATTAAACCTACAAAGACAACCTTCAAAGGCGTCATACCATGTGTCGAGGCCAGTTGTACAGGCTCAGTTACACTGGAAGTGGTCTTGGGATCCCCGGATAATTTCTGCAGCGAGGAGTTAATCTTCGACATAGTCCCATTCCGCAGTTGCTATCACGCTCTGCTCGGACGAACCGCGTTCGCAAAATTCAACGCGGTGCCGCATTATGCATACCTTAAGCTCAAGATGCCAGGCCCTCGTGGAGTCATCACGGTCAATGGAAACACGAAACGCTCCCTCCGAACGGAGGAACATACAGCGGCTCTCGCGGCAGAAGTACAGAGCAGCCTTTTAAGGCAATTTTTGAGTCCGGCCGTTAAACGACCAGACACGGCCAAACGCGCCCGGAGCAACATCAACCAAGACCACCTGGCACGTTCCGAGCACGCTTAGCAATGCGGCCTCAACCCCAGCCCTCGCACAATTGTAAGACAACTCTCCGTGTACATAATTACGCCCTGGAGATACCATGGGCATAGGGGGAGAGGCACAACCACAACAGACCCAGAGTGCGGTTCGACCACACCAGAGGCTCCCAAGTGTGTCTCTCTTTTTATCTTTTATTTCTCTCTTTTTTATACAGAACTCTGTCCGGCGGCGAACCTGCTGAACTCAGGATGCAACAGCCAGGGAGGGACAAAGGCTGCGACGAACACTCAAGTGGTCTCCATTACGAGCATTAAATTTGTTAAATACACCGTTCCGCGGCCTACCCCTGGAGGGAGACGCCTTTAATTCGTCCAATCCCTTGCTTTCCGCACTATTTGTATCATTCCGCACTCATAGCAGATCTTCTCGAATAAAATGCAGCACTTTTTGCCCATAATTGCATTACCTTATATATATATGTTCATTTACGACATGTTGCATCTGTACATTTTGGTATGGCCAAATACACCAGGGGCTTATGTTCCCCGCATTATGGTGTGATAAAGTCCGAACACTTTCACAAGTGCGGCACCCCAAACTTATAGCATTATATGAATCAGCTCCGAATCATGTCTTGGGTCAATAGTTGGGTTTGCCCAGCTCCCAAGTTTGGCACCTTACGTTCCATTCTATCGGCTAAGGTAGCACTGGGAGAACCACTGCGATTGCGCCCCGGTTGAGCCGGGTTAACGCCTCAGTGGAGAAAGCTAAAACTGACTGTCATGATAAGGCGAGAGACTGGTCGCTGTTCAAGAGGTCTTTTCGGGTCCTTAAAGACCTACGCCGCTTCGAGCGAAGTACCGGATAATGTCCGACGAAGGCGTGGATAGCGCCCCGAATTCGGTCTTCCGAATACTAGGGGCTTCGCCGAAATTTAAAATCATAGAATTCTATGGCTAAGTGAGAGTGTTCAAGCACTATAAGTCCGGTTACCTTGTTCGTTGTGTTGAGCGCCTCCCTAGATGGACCCAAAAATGGGAACAAGAGTGCTCAAGTTTATCCCGAACACCCCAGCACTCGTGGCATGGGGGCTGAAGCCGACGACTTGCCATCTCTCAGATTTAATAAACGGCCGCACAGAAGGTAATATTTTAAATTAACAAGCGTTGCTTAGCGCATATGAACAAAGTTTTCAGCGCACAGGATAACACATTGCGAATTTACTAAATAATTACATCCCTGGGGCACTCATCCGCAATCTTGCGGGCACCCTTCAGGACAGTCTTATAGTACATCTCGGGCGTACGATATTCCTTGCCCGCTGGTGGCGCGTCAGTGATTAGCTTCTCCGCATCCAGCTTGCCCCAATGCACCTTTGCGCGGGCAAGGGCCCGATGAGCACCTTCAATACAGGCGGAGCGCTTGATAACCTCCACCCAGGGGCACACATCCACCAACCATCGCACGAGGCCGAAGTAGCTCCTAGGCATGGCCTCTCCAGGCCACAGCCGGACTATGAGGCCCTTCATGGCCTGCTCGGCCACCTTGTGGAGCTCGACCAGCTGCTTCAGCTGGTCGCTAGGGGGCACCGGATGACCGGCCTCAGCATCTGAGACCAGAAGACCTTCTCCATTGAGCTCCCCTCCTCAGCTCGGTAGAATGCGGCGGCATCAGACACGCTGCGAGGCAGATCTGCAAACACCCCTAGAGAGCTCCGAATTCGGGTAAGTAACACGTAATTTACATTCACATGCTTGCTTTGCATGAAAAATGCCTTACCCGCCGCTATCTTCCTCACCAACTTAATCTCCTGAAGGGACTTATGGGCATCGGCCTTGGCAGTTTTGGCACTTTCGAGAGCCAAGGCAAGCTCGGACTCTCGAGTCTTTGAGTCACGCTCCAAACTCTCATGCTTTTCCATGAGAGCCTGGAGCTCTTGACGAACCACCGCCACCCGTGCCTCCTGCTTTTCTCGCTCTGCCCGTTCCACGGCCGCATTGCATTCGGCCGCGGACACGGCTTCCTTCAGGGTCGCCACATCATTCGTGGCCCCTGCAGTACCCATGTTATCCTTGTTATTTTTTGTTGCAACCTAAATCCTTTTCTGTAAGGTACAAGTTCAAAGTGGTGTTACTCACCTTCTTTGTCCTGGAGCTGCTTCTTGGCGCGGCCGAGCTCTTGCTCGGACCGCTCGAGCTCCTGCTTCAAAGCACCAACCTCCGCAATCAGTGCGGCAGAGGTCAGCAGCACAGCCTGCAACCCATATTGACATAATTTTTTAGCAACCCTGCATATATCTTTTTTTTAGATCCTCAGTCCGACTTTTCTTTCCGAACACCGAACCGAGCATCAGGGGCTACTGTCTATGTGGTATTACATTGCATATTTTTAACTTCTTACCACAAAGCCTGATAGAAGGCTACTGCAGGCTTCGGTCAGCCCGCTCTTGGCAAGCTGTACCTTCTGAATCACCGCACTCATAATAGTGCGGTGTTCTTCCTCGATGGAAGTGCTCTGCAGCGCCTCCAACAAATTGTCCGGCGCCTCCGGTTGGACGGAAGCTGCCGGCGTCACGGTCTTGCCCTTCGTGCGAAGGGGCCGCCGGCCAGACTCCGGAACCACTGCGGGTTCTGATGTGGAGTCCGGTGCAAAGTCCGGGAGGCCGCCTTGTGGCGCCTCTAGAGCCTCCCCCTGATGGGTCCCTTCTTGGGATCCCCCTCGGCGTCCTTGGTGTCGTGAGGGGTGGAGGCGGTCGGGATGGAGTCTACATCCGACGGAGCCAACGACCCGCTCAATGAAGCGGGGAGATCATCATTGGCCGGACTACAGGCAGCATGCGGCATCAGAATGACACTATGTGACGCAGAAAAAGAAATTATAAATCATTCAGGAATCCGGATACTTACGATCTCGCCGGAGGCCTGGCCCTTGAAGGCCATTCTTCCTCGCCAACGTTGATGTTGGCGGAGCTGTCTGGGGGAATAGTCCTTCCCCTCTTGGACCCTTCGGCCTCCCCTGTTGGGGAAGCCTTCCTCTTCCTCTCTCCCTCCTCTGGGAGAGAGTCCTCTTTCTCCTCCTCGTTTTCGGGGGAGGAGTCCGCCCCGGAGTCATCGGACACCTGAAAACGGGAACTCTTTTGAGCACCCGTGGCCTCCTTCTTGGCCTTCTTCTCCGGCACCACGTGCGGTGCCGGGACCAGCAGCCTCGCTAGATGGGCGTCTACTGGGTTTTTTGGCATAGGAGCCGGGCAGATAATCTGCTCCGCCTTCCTCATCTAGTCCTGTCAAAGGAAAAGGGGAAATTAAAACCCGCATAGAGTCAAACTATGAAAAGAAAGTGTCCCGTAAATGGGTAGAATCACTTACCTTGTCGGCTTGGCGCTGCGAGCGAAATCCGCGATCTTCAGTCGCGGATGCGGGGGCTTCGGCGCCCTTGAACAGCACCCTCTAGGCGCCTTCGTACGTCGTGTCGAAGAGCCCGCTCAACGCCTGGTGCTGTTCCAGATTGAACTCCCACAGCTTGAATGCCCGCTCTTGGCATGGGAGAATCCGGCGGACGAGCATGACTTGGACCATGTTAACCAGCCTGAGCTTCTTCACCAGCTTCTGGATACAGGCTTGGAGTCCCGTCAGCTCCTCCGAACTACCCCACAGCAAGCCCTTCTCTTTCCAGGAGGTGAGCTGCGTGGGGATACTAGATCTGAACTCGAGGGCCGCCGCCCACGTAGGGTCGCGCGGCTCCGTGATATAGAACCACCCCGATTGCCACCACTTGACGGATTCCACGAAGGCCCCTTCGAACCAAAGGACGTTGGGCATCTTGCCCAACATGGCGCCTCCGCACTCCGCTTGAGTGCCCTTCACTACCTTCGGCTTGACATTGAAGGTCTTGAGCCACAAGCCGAAGTGGGGCTGGATGCAGAGGAAGGCCTCGCACACGACGATAAACGCCGAGATGTTGAAGATGAAGTTCGGCGCCAGATCATGGAAATCCAGGCCGTAGTAGAACATGAGCCCCCGGACAAAGGGGTGAAGTGGAAAGCCCAGTCTGCGGAGGAAGTGGGGAAGAAAAACGACCCTCTCATGGGGCCTGGGGGTGGGGATGAGCTGCCCCTCGTCGGGCAGCCAGTGCGCGATGTCGCCGGACAGGTAGCCGGCGCTGCGCAGTCTTTCGATGTGCTCCTCCGTAACGGAGGAGGTCATCCACTTGCCTCCCGCTCCAGACATGACTGGGGAAGGTTGAGACGAGATGTGCGGGCTTGGGCGCTGGAGCTCGAGTGCGCGGAGATGGATAAGCAAAGGAGGAAGAAGGCGTAGGTGAAAAGGTGAATCCTTATACCTTATATGGGCGGGCGAAGTCTACGCGTCCCCCACCGGCCTAGTAAAACTCGCTTATCCCCCAAGCGTCACCATCAATGGCGCGGTTGGGTTACCCACGTCCGTATTGATGAGAATCCCGGATTAAGGGGGAACACGATCTCTGCTTCGACAAGACGTGCCAAGGAAACCGCTTCGCTAAATGCGCTGAGGTGGTAGAGTAAAAAACAATTCAAGTAATGGCTTGGTAGTGGCGTGATGTCATGCCGCAAAAAACGTCAGCAGATTGAACTTATGTATATATTATTCTCTCTACGGTGGAATGTGGAACTTATTTTGCAGAGCCGGACACTATCCTGGTGTTAACAATCTTCTATCATTCGGAGGAGGAACCCGCCTTGCAATGCCAAGCAATATACGCGCCGGACTTATCGTCATTGAAGCCTGGTTCAGGGGCTACTGAGGGAGTCCTGGATTAGGGGGTGTCCGGATAGCCGGACTACCATCATCAGCCGAACTATCGTCGGCCGAACTATCATCATCGACCGGACTCCAAGACTATGAAGATACAAGATTGAAGACTTCGTCCCGTGTCCGGATGGGACTTTCCTTGGCGTGGAAGGCAAGCTTGGCGATACGGATACGTAGATCTCCTACCATTGTAACCGACTCTATGTAACCCTAGCCCTCTCCGGTGTCTGTATAAACCGGATGGCTCTAGTCCGTAGGACACAACAACATCCATTACAATCATACCATAGGCTAGCTTCTAGGGTTTAGCCTCCTTGATCTCGTGGTAGATCCACTCTTGTAAACATCCACAATATCAATATCAATCAAGCAGGACGTAGGGTTTTACCTCCATCAAGAGGGCCCGAACGTGGGTAAAACATCGTGTCCCTTGTCTCCTGTTACCATCCGCCTAGACGCACAGTTCGGGACCCCCTACCCGAGATCCGCTGGTTTTGACACCGACAATAGCCTTCCAATATATCGATCTGTATGTTTCGACCATTTCGAGACTCCTCGTCACGTCTATGATCTCATCCGGGACTCCGAACAAACTTCGGTCATCAAAACACATAACTCGTAATACAAATCGTCATCGAATGTTAAGCGTGCGGACCCTACGGGTTTGAGAACTATGTAGACATGATCGAGACACATCTCTGATTAATAACCAATAGCGGAACCTGGATGCTCATATTGTCTCCTACATATTCTACGAAGATCTTTTTCGGTCAAACTGCATAACAACATCCATTGTTCCCTTTGTCATCGGTATGTTACTTGCCTGAGATTCGATGGTCGGTATCATCATACCTAGTTCAATCTTGTTACTGGCAAGTCTCTTTACTCGTTCCGTAATACTTCATCTTGCAACTAAGTCATTAGTCACATTGCTTGCAAGGCTTATAGTGATGAGCATTACCGAGAGGGCCCAGAGATACCTCTCCAAAACACGGAGTGCCAAATCCTAATCTTAATCTATGCCAACCCAACAAACACCTTTGGAGACAACTGTAGAGCATCTTTAGAATCACCCGTTTACGTTGTGACGTTTGATAGCACACAAGGTGTTCCTCCGGTATTCGCGAGTGGCATTATCTCATAGTTTGAGGAACATGTATAAGTCATCGAGAAAGCAGTAGCAATGAAACTATAACAATCACAATGCTAAGCTAATGGATGGGTCATGTACATCACATCATTCTCCTAATGATGTGATCCGTTCATCAAATGACAACACATGTCTATGGTTAGGAAACATAACCATCTTTGATTAATGAGCTAGTCAAGTAGAGGCATACTAGGGACACTACGTTTTGTCTATGTATTCAGACATGTACTAAGTTTTCGGTTAATACAATTCTAGCATGAATAATAAACATTTTATCATGAAATAAGGAAATAAATAATAACTTTATTATTGCCTCTAGGGCACATTCCCTTCAGTCTCCCACTTGCACCAGAGTCTATAATCTAGTTCACATCGCCATGTGATTTAACATCAATAGTTCACATTTGTATGTCATTAACACCCATAGTTCACATCGCCATGTGACCAACAACCAAAGGGTTTACTAGAGTCAATAATCTAGTTCACATCACTATGTGATTAACACCCAAAGAGTACTAACGTGTGATAATGTTTTTCTTATGAGAGAAGTTTAGTCAACGGGTCTGTCACATTCAGAGCTGTACGTATTTTGCAAATATTCTATGTCTACAATGCTCTCTATAGAGCTACTCTAACTAATTGCTCCCACTTTCAATATGTATCTAGATTGAGACTTAGAGTCATCTGGACCAGTGTAAAAGCATGCATCGACGTAACTCTTTACGGCGAACTCTTTATCACACCATAACGGAGAAACATTTCCTTAGTCCTCACTAAGGATAATTTTGACCACTGTCCATTGATCTACTCCTAGATCACTATTGTAACCCTTTGCCAAAACCATGGCAAGGTACACAATAGGTTTGGTATACAACATAGCATTCTTCATAGAACCTATGATTGATGCATAAGGAATGACTTTCATTCTGTTTCTATATTCTGCCATGGTAGGGCTTTGAGTCTTACTCAACTTTACAACTTGTAATACAGACAAGAAATCCTTCTTTGACTGATCCATTTTGAACTCTTTCAAAAACTTTTCAAGGTATATACTCATTGAAAAAACTTATCAAGCGTCTTGATCTATCTTTATAGATCTTGATGCCCAATATGTAAGCAGCTTCACCGAGGCCTTTCATTGAAAAACTCTTATTCAAGTATCCCTTTATGCTATCTAGAAATTCTATATCATTTCCAATCAATAATATGTCATCCACATATAATATTAGAAATGCTACTATGCTCGCACTCACTTTCTTGTAAATACAGGATTCTCCAAAAGTCTGTATAAAACCATATGCTTTAATCACACTATCAAAGCGTTTATTCCAACTCCGAGAGGCTTGCACCAGTCCATAAATGGATTGCTGGGGCTTGCACACTTTGTTAGCACCCTTTGGATCAACAAAACCTTCTGGTTTGCATCATATACAACTCTCCTCTGAAATATCCATTTAAGGAATGCAGTTTTGACATCCATTTGCCAGATTTCATAAAATATGGCAATTGCTAACATGATTCGGGCAGACTTAAGCATCTCTACGGGTGAGAAAGTCTCATTGTAGTCAACTCCTTGAACTTGTCAAAAACCTTTTGCGACAAGTCGAGCTTTGTAGATAGTAACACTACTATCAGTGTCCGTCTTCCTCTTGAAGATCCATTTGTTATTAATGGCTTGCCGATCATCGGGCAAGTCCACCAAAGTTCACACTTCGTCCTCATACATGGATCCCATCTCAGATTTCATGGCCTCAAGCCATTTCATGGAATCTAGGCTCATCATCTCTACCTCATAGTTCATAGGTTCATCATGGTCTAGTAACATGACTTCGAGAATATGATTACCATACCACTCTGGTGCGGATCGTACTCTGGTTGACCTACGAGGTTCGGTAGTAACTTGATCTGAAGTTTCATGATCATCATCATTAGCTTCCTCACTAATTGGTGTAGGAATCACTAGAATTGATTTCTGTGATGAACTACTTTCCAATTCGGGAGAAGGTACAATTACCTCATCAAGTTCTACTTTCCTCCCACTCACTTCTTACGAGAGAAACTCCTTCTCTATAAAGGATCCATTCTTAGCAACGAATATCTTGCCTTCGGATCTGTGATAGAAGGTCACCCAAAAGCTTCCTTTCGGTATCCTATGAAGACGCATTTCTCCGATTTTGGTTCGAGCTTATCAGGTTGAAGCTCTTTCACATAAGCATCGCAGCCCCAAACTTTAAGGAATGACAACTTTGGTTTCTTGCCAAACCACAATTCATAAGGCGTCGTCGCAACGGATTTTGATGGTGCCCTGTTTAAAGTGAATGCAGTTGTCTCTAATGCATAACCCCAAACGATAGTGGTAAATTGGTAGGAGACATCATAGATCGCACCATGTCCAATAAAGTGCGGTAACGTTCGGACACACCATTACGCTGTGGTGTTCCAGGTGGCATGAGCTGTGAAACTATTCCACAGTGTTTTAAATGAAGGCCAAACTCGTAACTCAAATATTCAGCTCTACGATCAGATCATAGAAACTTTTTTTGCTTGTTACGATGATTCTCCACTTCACTCTAAAATTCTTTGAACTTTTCAAATGTTTCAGACTTGTGTTTCATTAAGTAGATATACCCATATCTGCTCAAATCATCTGTGAAGGTCAAAAATAATGATACCCGCCATGAGCCTCAACACTCATTGGACCACATACATCGGTATGTATTATTTCCAATAAGTCAGTAGCTTGTTCCATTGTTCCGAAGAACAGAGTTGTACTCATCTTGCCCATAAGGCATGGGTCACAAGTATCAAATGATTCATAATCAAGTGATTCCAAAAGTCCATCTTTATGGAGTTTCTTCATGCGCTTTACACCGATATGGCCCAAATGGCAGTGCCACAAATAAGTTACACTATCATTACCAACTTTGCATCTTTTGGCATGAATATTATGAATAGGTGTATTACCATGATCGAGATTCAATAAACCATCAACATTGGGTGTATGAACATAGAAGGTTTTATTCATGTAAACAAAATAACAATTATTCTCTCTTTTATATGAATAACCGTATTGCAATAAACATGACCCAATCATATTCATGCTCAATGCAAACATCAAATAACATTTATTTAGGTTCAACACTAATCCCGAAAGTATAGGGAGTGTGCGATGATGATCATGTCAATCTTGGAACCACTTCCAACACACATCGTCACTTCACCCTCAACTAGTTTATTTTTATTCTGTAACTCATGTTTTGTGTTACTAATCTTAGCAACCGAATAAGTATCAAATACCCAGGGGCTACTATGAACACTAGTAAGGTACACATCAATAACCTGTATATCAGATATACCTTTTATAACTTTACCATCCTTCTTATCCGCAAAATATTTGGGGCAGTTCCACTTCCAGTGACCATTTCCTTTGCAGTAGAAGCACTCAGTTTCAGGCTTAGGTACAGGTTTGGGCTTCTTCACGGGGGTGACAACTTGCTTGCCATTCTTCTTGAAGTTCCCTTTCTTTCCCTTTGCCCTTTTCTTGAAACTAGTGGTCTTGTTTAATCATCAACACTTGATACTCTTTCTTGATTTCTACCTTCGTCAATTTCAGCATCACGAAGAGCTTGGGAATCATTTTCGGCATCCCTTGCATACTATAGTTCATCACGAAGTTCCAGTAACTTGGTGATGGTGACTAGAGAACTCTATCAATCACTATATTATCTAGAAGATTAACTCCCACTTGATTCAAGTGATTCTAGTACTCAGACATTGTGAGCACATGCTCACTAGTTGAGCAATTCTCCTCCATCTTTTAGGCAAAGTACTTGTCAGAGGTCTCATGCCTCTTGACACGGGCATGAGTCTAAAATACCAATTTCAGCTCTCAGAATATCTCATATGCTCCATGACATTTCAAAAACATTTTTGAGGTCCCGATTCTAAGCCGTAAAGTATGGTGCACTAAACTATCAAGTAGTCATCTTATTGAGCTAGCCAAACGTTCATAACGTCTGCATCTGCTCCTGCAATAGGTCTGTCACCTAGCGGTGCATCAAGGACATAATTCTTCTGTGCAGCAATGAGGATACACCTTGGATCACGGACCTAGTCCACATCATTGCTACTATCATCTTTCAACTTAGTTTTCTCTAGGAACATATAAAAACATAGGGAAGCTATAACGCGAGCTATTGATCTACAACATAATTTGAAAAATACTATCAGGACTAAGTTCATGATAAATTAAAGTTCAATTAATCATATTACTTAAGAACTCCCACTTAGATAGACATCCCTCTAGTCATCTAAATGATCACGTGATCCAAATCAACTAAACCATGTCCGATCATCACGTGAGATGGAGTAGTTTTCAATGGTGAACATCACTATGTTGATCATATCTACTATATGATTCACACTCGACCTTTCGGTCTCCAGTGTTCCGAGGCCATATCTGCATATGCTAGGCTCATCAAGTTTAACCCGAGTATTCTATGTGTGCAAAACTAGCTTGCACCCGTTGTATGTGAACATAGAGCTTATCACACCCGATCATCACGTGGTGTGTCGGCAAGATGAACTGTAGCAATGGTGCATACTCAGGGAGAACACTTATACCTTGAAATTTAGTAAGGGATCATCTTATAATGCTACCGCCGTACTAAGCAAAATAACATGCATAAAAGTTAAACATCACATGCAATCAAAATATGTGACATGATATGGCCATCATCATCTTGTGCTCATGATCTCCATCACCAAAGCATTGTCATGATCTCCATCGTCACTGGCGCGAGACCTTGATCTCCATCGTAGCATCGATGTCGTCTCGCCAACTATTGTTACTATGACTATCGCTACCGCTTAGTGATAAAGTAAAACAATTACATGGCGATTGCATTGCGTACAATAAACGACAACCATATGGCTCCTGCCAGTTGCCAATAACTTTGTTACAAAACATGATCATCTCATACAACAATTTATATCACATCATGCCTTGACCATATCACATCACAACAAGCCCTACAAAAACAAGTTAGACGTCCTCTACTTTGTTGTTGCAAATTTTACGTGGCTGCTACGCGCTTCTAGCAAGAACCGTTCTTACCTACGCATCAAAACCACAATGATTTTTCGTCAAGTGTGCTGTTTTAACCTTCAACAAGGACCGGCCATAGTCAAACTCGATTCAATTAAAGTTGGAGAAACAGACACCCGCCAGCCACCTTCGTGCAAAAGCACGTCGGTAGAACCAGTCTCATGAACGCGGTCATGTAATGTCAGTCCAGGCCGCTTCATCCAACAATACCGCCGAATCAAAGTAAGAGCTAGTGGTAAGCAGTATGACTATTATCGCCCACAACTCACTTCTGTTCTACTCGTGCATAGAACATCTATGCATAGACATGGCTCTGATACCACTGTTGGGGAACACGGTAATTTCAAAAAAATTCCTACAAACACTCAAGATCTATCTGGGTGATGCATAACAACGAGAGGGGAGAGTGTGTCCACATACCCTCATAGACCAAAAGCAGAAGTGTTTCAATAACGCGGTTGATGTAGTCGAACTTCTTCGCGATTCAACCGATCAAGTACCGAACGTACGACACCTCCGTGTTTAGCACACATTCAGCTCGATGACATCCCTCATGCTCTTGATCCAGTTAAGGACTAGGGTGAGTTCCGTCAGCACGATGGCTGGCAATGGTGATGATGATGTTGCCGGCGCAGGGCTTCGCCTAAGCACTATGATGGTATGATCGAGGTGTGTAACTGTGGAGGGGGCACCGCACATGATGAAGAGAAACTTGTGTGTCTTTGGGGTGCCCCCTGCCCCCGTATATAAAGGAGGGAGGGAGAGAGGCCGGCCCCCTAGGGGCGTGCCAAGTGTATGGAGTCCTACTAGGACTTCCAAGTCCTAGTAGGAAACCTTTCCCTTTTAGGAGTAGGAGAGAAGGAAGGAGAGAGTGAGTAGGAAAGGGCAAGAAGGCGCCGCCCCCTTCCCCTAGTCCAATTCAGACCCATGGGGGGTGCCACCTCCCCTTGTCCTGCCTCCTCTATTTCCCGTATGGCCCAATAAGGCCCATAACTTCTCCCGGTGAATTCTTGTGACTCACCCGTACTCCGAAAAATACCCGAATCACTCGGAACCTTTCCGATGTCCGAATATAGCCTTCCAATATATCAATCTTTATGTCTCGACCATTTTGAGACTCCTTGTCATGTCCGTGATCTCATCCGGGACTCCGAACAAACTTCGGTCATCAAAACACATAACTCATAATACAAATCGTCATCGAACGTTAAGCGTGCGGACCCTACGGGTTCGAGAACTATGTAGACATGATCGAGACACATCTTCGATCAATAACCAATAGCGGAACCTAGATGCTCATATTGGCTCCTACATATTCTACGAAGATCTTTATCGGTCAAATCGCTGAACAACATATGTTGTTCCCTTTATCATCGGTATGTTACTTGCCTGAGATTCGATCATTGGTATCATCATACCTAGTTCAATCTTGTTACCGGCAAGTCTCTTTACTCATTCCATAACACTTCATCTCGCAACTAACTCATTAGTCACATTGCTTGCACGGCTTATAGTGATGAGCATTACTGAGAGGGCCCTAGAGATACCTCTCCGAAACACGGAGTGACAAATCCTAATCATAATCTATGCCAACCCAACAAACACCTTTGGAGACACCTATAGAGCATATTTATAATCACCCGTTTACGTTGTGATGTTTGATAGCACACAAGGTGTTCCTCCGGTATTCGGGAGTTGCATAATCTCATAGTGTGAGGAACATGTACAAGTCATGAAGAAAGAAGTTCCAATGAAACTGCAACGATCACAATGCTAAGCTAATGGATGGGTCATGTCTACCACATCATTCTCCTAATGATGTTATCCCATTCATCAAATAACAACACATGTCTATGGTTAGGAAACATAACCATCTTTGGTTAACGAGCTAGTCAAGTAGAGGCATACTAGGGACACTATGTTTTGTCTATGTATTCACACATGTACTAAGTTTCCGGTTAATACAATTCTAGCATGAATAATAAACATTTATCATGAAATAAGGAAATAAATAATAACTTTATTATTACCTCTAGGGCATATTTCCTTCAATAATAAGTATAGGTGGTAGATTTATTAAAAGTGAGCAAACACAGTATTGGTCACTGGAACAATTCATGAAAGAATATTGAAGGAAGAGAGATTTCACATATAAATATTCTATCTTGGACATCTTTTGTGATTATGAGCACTCATTAAAATATGACATGCTAAAAAGTTGATGTTGGACAAGGAAGACAACTTAATGGGTTATGTTTTCTTATATCCGAATAGAAGTTATATTGTCATGGATCCTCCAACATGTTGAGCTTGCCTTTCCCTCTCATGCTAGCCAAATTCTTTGCACCAAGTAGAAATACTACTTGTGCTTCTAAACATCCCTTAAACCAGTTTTACCATGAGAGTTCACCATGCCTACCTATGGATCCAGTAAGATCCTTCAAGTAAGTTGCCATCGATGCAAGCAATAAAAATTGCTCTCTAAATATGATGATCTATTAGTGTGAAGAAAATAAGATTTATGTGAACTTGTGATATGGAAGAAATAAAAGCGACGGACTGCATAATAAAGGTATTTATCACAAGCGGCAATATAAAGAGATGTTCTTTTGCATTAAGATTTAGTGCATCCAACCATAAAAGCGCATGACAACCTCTGCTTCCCTCTGCGAAGGACCCATCTTTTACTTTTATCTTCTACCCGTATACAAGAGTCTTGGTGATCATCACCTTTTCTTTTTACACTTTTCCTTTGGCAAGCACTTTGTGTTGGAGCGATCCAGATATATATATCTACTTGGATGTAGGTTTTCATATAGTATTATTGTTGACATTACCCTTGAGATAGAAGGTTGGGAGGCGAAACCATAAGCCCCCATCTTTCTCCGTGTCTAATTGAAACTTTGAACCCACAAATATCACGTGATTATTAGCAATTGTGAAAGATTAAATGATAGCTGAGTATGTGGAATTTGCTAAATCAAAGATCTTACATAGACCCTTCCTAAAAATAAGATGAATTGCAATTGCTTGATGAATAAGAACATAGTTTTTTAGCTTTCAGGAAAGTTTATGATCTATACTTTAACATGTGAATAGCTTGTTACTTGATCATGAGAAGTTTTATGAGTTGAGATACTGTTATGATATATAATGATGCTAGAAAAGGTGACTAAAATTATCATTGATCAAACCTGTGCACTTGAAAGCATTCACACTTCATAAATTATTTCTTTTACCATTTACCTACTCGAGGACGAGCAGGAATTAAGCTTGGGGATGCTGCTACGTCTCCAACGTATCAATAATTTATGAAGTATTCATGCCATGTTTATAATATTTTTACATGATTTTGGTATTATTTGATTAGAACTAACCCGGACTGACGCTGCTTTCAGCAAAACTACCGTGGTGTTGTTTTTGTGTAGAAATAAAAGTTCTCGCAATGCGCTGAATATCAACAGAGAATATTTTTGGAAAATATAAAAAATACTGGAACGAAAAGCTACCGGAGGGGAGACCCGAGGCCACCACGAGGGTGGAGGGCGCGCCCTACCCCCCGGGAGGGTGCTCCTACCTCGTGGACTCCCCATGGGCCCCCCTTGACATGAAACCGATGCCAACTCCTCCTATAAATCCTAAAAACCCCAGAACAGAGGAGAGATCAGGAGTTCCGCCACCGCAAGCCTCTAGAACCACGAGAAGTCAATCTAGGCCCTCTCCGGCACCCTGCCAGAGGGGGCCATCATCACTGGAGGCCATGGGGGAGGATCTCGGAGGGGCCATCATAGCCATGAAGGCCAAGGACCAGAGGGAGAACCTCTCCCCATCCAGGGGGAGGCCATGGAGGAGGAAGCACAAGGGGGAGAACCTCTATGATACGTCTCCAACGTATGTATAATTTTTGATTGGCCCATGCTATTATATTATCCATCTTGGATGTTTTATATGCATTCATATGCTATTTTATATAATTTTTGGGACTAACCTATTAACCTAGAGCCTAGTGCCAGTTTCTGTTTTTTCCTTATTTTTGAGTTTTACAGAAAAGGAGTACCAAACGGAGTCCAATTGACCTGAAAATTCACAAAGATTGTTTTTGGACCCGAAGAACCCACAGAGCATCGGAGATGGACCAGAAGAGTCCCGCGACCATCACGAGGGTGGAGGGCACGCCCCCTACCTCGTGGCTGCCTTGTGGACCCCCTTGTTCCCGACGCCAACACCTCTTATATATCCCCAAACTTCTAGAACAGAACAAAGATCGGGAGTTCCACCACTGCAAGCCTCTATATGCAGGAAAATCCAATCGGGACCTGTTCCGGCACCCTAATGGAGGGGGGGATCCATCACCGGTGGCCATCTTCATTATCCCGACGCTCTCCATGACGAGAGGGAGTAGTTCACTGAGGGAGTTCCGGACTAGGGGGTGTCCGGATAGCCGAACTATCGTGATCGGCCGAACTCCAAGACTATGAAGATACAAGATTGAAGACTTTGTCCCGTGTCCGGATGGGACTTTCCTTGGCGTGGAAGGCAAGCTTGGCGATACGGATATGTAGATCTCCTACCATTGTAACTGACTCTGTGTAATCCTAGCCCTCTCCGGTGTCTATATAAACCGGATGGGTTTAGTCCATAGGACGAGCAACAATCATACCATAGGCTAGCTTCTAGGGTTTAGCCTCCTTGATCTCGTGGTAGATCCACTCTTGTAACACACATCATCAATATTAATCGAGCAGGACGTAGGGTTTTACCTCCATCAAGAGGGCCCGAACCTGGGTAGAACATCGTATCCCTTGTCTCCTGTTACCATCCGCCTAGACGCACAGTTTGGGACCCCCTACCCGAGATCCGCCGGTTTTGACAGCGACATTGGTGCTTTCATTGAGAGTTCCTCTGTGTCGTCACCGATAGGCTCGATGGCTTCCTCGACCATCATCAACGATGCAGTCCAGGGTGAGACCTTTCTCCCCGGACAGATCTTCGTATTCGGCGGCTTCGCACTGCGGGCCAATTCGCTTGGCCAACTGGAGCAGATCGAAAGCTACGCCCCTGGCCGTTAGGTCAGATTTGGAAGTTTGAACTTCACAGCCGACATCTGCGGGGACTTGATCCTTGATGGATTCGAGCCACAGCCGAGCGTGCCGCACTGTCACGGCGAGCATGATTTAGCTCTGTAGCCGGACAGTACCCTGGAGGCCGCACTCGAACCCGCTCCGATCATCAATTCGGAGCCGGCTACGCCAAGGAAGCTAGACACCGCCTCGGGAGCTGCAACCTCTACGGCGATAGAGCCGTACAATGACCTTGTCCCTCATGAAGCTCGTGACTCCGAGGTGCCGGACTCCTTGCCGGACTCCGAACCTCCCGCGCCCCCTCCGATCGAATCCGATTGGGCGCCGATCATGGAGTTCACCCCAGCGGACATCTTTCAACACTCACCTTTCGGCAACATCTTGAGTTCACTGAAGTATCTCTCGTTATCAGGAGAGCCCTAGCCGGACTGCGGTCAGGACGGTTGGGATGCGGACGACGAAGAAATTCAAAGCCCACCCACCACCCACTTGGTAGCCGCTGTCGACGATCTAACCGACATGCTAGACTACGACTCCGAAGACATCAACGGTATGGACGACGATGCCGGAGACGACCAAGAACCAATGCCTACTGGGCACTGGAAAGCCACCTCAACATATGACATATACATGGTGGATATCCCAAAGGATGGGAATGGCAAAGGAACAGCGGAGGATGACCCCTCCAAGAAGCAGCCCAAGCACCAGCGTCAGCGGCGCCGCTCTAAATCCTGCCACAGCAAGAATGAAGACACCGGCACCGGAGATAATAATACACCGGACCGTGCCGAAGACAACCCACTCCAGCAAGATGCAGCGCAGGAGGACGAAGACGCCAGCCCTCATGAGAGAGCGGCAGAAGAAGAGGTTGTAACACCCCGGATGTAACTTTCCATCTTTGTAACTCCAACTCTTGCCATTTTCGGCTATGTGATGTGTTATTCCCTCCGTGGTTGGGTTTTCTCTTTTGTTTTTCATTTTATTCATGTCATGCATATCATATCATGTCATCATGTGCATCTCATTTTCATACGTGTTCGTCTCATGCATCCGAGCATTTTCGCCGTTGTCCGTTTTGCAATCCGACACTCCCACATGCACCGGCGCACCCCTTTTGTCTGTTTTCGTGTGCGGGTGTTGAACGTTCTTGGAATGGACCGAGCCTTGCCAAGTGGCCCTGGTATAGCACCGGTAGACCACTTGTCAAGTTTCGGGTCATTTGGAGCTCGTTTGGTACTCCAACGGTTAACCGCACTCCCGCAAAGGCCTCTTTTAAGTTGCAGCCCAACACCCCTCCAAAACAGCCCAATAACCCATCTAAGTCACTTCCATGCTCTCCGTCGTCGGATCACGATCGTGTGGGCGAAAACTACACCCCATTTGGACACTCCTAGCTCTCTCTACCTATATATATGCCTCCCCCTCCGAAATTCACGGGCAAACCCTAGCGAAATCCCTCTCCGCGCCGCCGGACACGTCCGGATCGGACCGGACGCGTCCGTCCGCCGCCGCCCGTACAACCGCAGCGCGCCACGTAGCACTCCGGCCTCCGCCGCCGCCGCCGGCCAGCGCAACCCGCGCGAGGCCCG
>NC_041387.1:540575084-540584591 GCF_002162155.2 Triticum dicoccoides | reverse complement strand
CAGATCCGATCCAGCCAGGGTTGACACCCCCCCCCCCATTTTTCACTGTCATTTAACTGCTGTTAAAATTGTTGCATGTTCATCGCATCACATGTTCGTATCCGTAGCTCTGTTTCGTGCGTGTAATATGTCAAATTGTTCGTCTCGAAGAGTACATCATTTCATTCCATTGCATCATTTACATTTGAGCTCATCTTGGTGCCTGAAATGCTGTTGGAAGAGGGCTTCATATTGTTAGTTTCAGAATCTTATCAGCACGAGCTCTGTTGTCATTTTTGCCATGATTGATGTGTGCATCCTATGGACTTGGTCCCTAAATGTGTTTTGAACTAGGCTATGTCTTCTTTACAGAGGTGCTTACCATGTATTTTTGTGATCCATGTGGTGACTAGCACAAGCATGCAAACTAGGCTTCGTGTTAATGCTGTTTTTAGTTCCTGTTCTGCTGTAATTTTGATGCCATGTGACCATGTTACTACAGAGAGATCCATGCATAATTTGAGATACTTCCGTAAGGGTGTTTTGAAAACAAGGTTTTTCTCTATCCATCCATGGTCCTGGTTGCAATTATGGAGTAGTCTAGCATGTCATTTTTGTGCTCTACTTTTGCTTTAAAATGTTTCCTGGCAGATTGTTTACATGTTATTCAATTTGGCCGAGGTTGTTGTAGTTGATCCGGGTATGCTATGATGTTGTTTCTTGCCATGTATAGCTTATATGTCATGTCTTCTTGATGTATGTATGCTTAGTTTATCATGAGATGCTCTGTAGTGAGTGCTTCGAGCTCACGAAGGTGCCTTCATAATTATTTCAATGCCATGCTTTGTTTGCTGAAATCTGTTAACGAAACTTGCTATGTTTACGTGGGTGCCATCATATTCTATGGTCCTTTTTGGCTTATGGTCAGTAAGGGACTTTTGATCTATGCTTTGAGTAGATTCATGTCATGTCTTATTTTGCTATTATAAGTTCCTGTAGCATGTTGATAACTTGCTCTGAACATTGCTTCGTGCTGCTGTTTATGCCATGTCCAACCTCATAATTTTTTTGCACTTTCTCCATGCTTGTATGAACCTGTTATGATGTGAATTAGCCGCAGCTCAGTGTTCCTCTTTTGTAAAGCATCTCCTGTAGATCACTGCCATATGCTTTGTTTTTATGTTGGGGTGCTGTAGCATAGTTTATTGTTGCATGCTACGTAGCATCGTGCTGTTAATCGCAGCTTTGTGCCATACTTGTCTTGCTTGCCATTTGCAAACCGTGCATCCGAATCCGGTGATCTTTATATCGATTTCAACCGAAATCATCTCATCTTTCCAGCGGCATACTTGGTTTGCCAAGTTGATGCCTTGTTCATAATTTTTCCTCCCGAAGCACGCATATGCATTGCATATCACATCTCGCATATCATGACATGTTTTGCATCATGTTGCTTGTGCATTGCACCATGATTTATTGTGGTTCCTTTGCTTGTGTTCTTGCTTTGGGTAGAGCCGGGAGACGAGTACGTGCACGAGGAACCTGTTGAGTACGCTTACGAGGATCCAGCCTTCGATAACTCTGAGAACCTTGTAGGCAAGATGACCATACCTTCGAAATCATTTCTATCTTTGCTTGCTAGTACTCGCTCTTTCGCTATGTTAGCTCTACCTGCCATTGTTTACCATGCCTACCTATTGCCATGTCAAACCTCTAACCATCCTGTCCTAGCAACCGTTGATTGGCTATGTCACCGCTTTTGCTCAGCCCCTCTTATAGCATTGTTAGTTGCAGGTGAAGATGAAGTTTGTTCCTCGTCGGAACACGGATATTTTGGGATATCACAATATCTCCTATTTAAATTAATGCACCTTATATACTTGGTAAAGGGTGGAAGGCTCGGCCTTATGCCTGGTGACTTGTTCCACTCTTGCCGCCCTAGTTTCCGTGATACCGGTGTTATGTTCCTTGAGTTTGCATTCCTTACACGGTTGGGTGATTTATGGGACCCCCTTAACAGTTCGCTTTGAATAAAACTCCTCCAGCAAGGCCCAACCTTGGTTTTACCATTTGCCACCTAAGCCCTTTCCCTTGGGTTTTCGCGAGCCCAAGGGTCATCTTTATTACCCCCCCCCCCCCGGGCCAGTGCTCCTCCGAGTGTTGGTCCAAACTAGAGCACCGTGCGGGACCATTCCTTGGCAACTTGGATTCGTCGGTACCTCTACGCTTAGCTTATCCGGTGTGCCCTGAGCTAGAGATATGTGCAGCTCCTATCGGGATTTGTCGGCACAGCGGGTGGTCTTGCTCGTCTTGTTTTACCATTGTCGAAATGTTTTGCGAACCGGGATTCCGAGACTGATCGGGTCTTCCCAGGAGAATGTCTATTCCTTCGTTGACCGTGAGAGCTTGTAATGGGCTGAGTTGGGACACCCCTGCAGGGTATATAATCTTTCGAAAGCCGTCCCGCGGTTATGAGGCAGATGGGAATTTGTTAATGTCCGGTTGTAGATAACTTGACACTTGACTTCATTAAAATGCATCAACCGTGTTTGTAGCCGTGATGGTCTCTTCTCGGCGGAGTCCGAGAAGTGAACACGGTTTGTGTTATGCTTGACGTAAGTAGTTTCAGGATCACTTCTTGTTCGCTTCTAGCTTCTCGACCGATGCGTTGCTTCTCTTCTCGCTCTCACTTGCGTATGTTAGCCACCATATTTTCTTAGTGCTTGCTGCAGCTCCACCATATTACACCTTTCCTACCTATGAGCTTAAATAGTCTTGATCTCGCGGGTGTGAGATTGCTGAGTCCTCGTGACTCACAGATTCTACCAAAACAGATGCAGGTGCCGAGGATACTGGCGCAGATGGCGCAACTGAGTTGAAGTGGGAATTTGATGAGGCCCTTGGTCGTTACTATGTATCGTTTCCAGATGATCAGTAGAGGAGCCCAGTCGGGACGATCGGGGATCTAGCATTTGGGGTTGTCTTCTTTTTATTTGAACTTGACCGTAGTCGGTCTATGAGTGTATTTGAATGATGTATGATCTAAATTATGTATTGTGTGAAGTGGCGATTGTAAGCCAACTCTCTTTATCCCATTCTTGTTCATTACATGGGATTGTGTGAAGATGACCCTTCTTGCGACAAAACCACCACGCGGTTATGCCTCTAAGTCGTGCTTCGACACGTGGGAGATATGGCCGCATCGTGGGTGTTACAAGTTGGTAATCAGAGCCATCCCCGACTTAGGAGCCCCCTGCTTGATTGTTTGCTGGCGATGTTGAGTCTAGAACAAAAATGTTTTGAGTCTTAGGATTATATATATCAGAGAGTAGGATTCTTTTTACTCCTCAGTCCCTTCGTCGCTCTGGTGAGGTCTCCTGACGTAGATGTTTTGACTATCCTCTTCTCAAAATTTCACTAAATTTTTTTTAGGATCACGCGGGTATCTTGGAATCGTTCCGATGGTTTTGTGACGAGAACATTGTTCTTGGTGCCTCCTGACATTTAGGGGTTGTGGCAGTGTCCCGGGGAGTTGAGCTCCGAGATGTTGTCGTCACAATTATATCGTTGCAGTTCTGGAATACCTAAGTTTTGCCGACATTGAAAATCTCTTTTGTACAGTTGTTGGTGAGATAACCCTGATAACCCAGTACTGGGGCGAGCTCGGGAGTATTGCCATAGCTCGTATAACGGATGCTTTTCGAAGGTTGAGGTACACGATTTCCGAAGGTTTCTTGGTTATGTGTTGACGGATGGATACAGCTGGATGTAGGGATTGCTAGTTTGGGTGAGATATATTGCTTCCCCTGTATCCCCAACACCTGATTGCATAACCAAAAAGTTTCGGGAGTTTATAGGTGGGATTCAAGTAGCTCTAGCATTTCTTCCCGCAGATATTTGGTTCGTGATTGGGTAATCCTTACCACTTATTTGTTCTAGTCGTACCTTGTTTATTTCATTCATCAATCTCTATTTAAGTGGCTTCTCACCTTTATGGACGTGTGATGTTTACTTTGGAATTCATTCGTTCATCCTTGTTCGAATGTTTATTGTGAAGACTATATGTTGCAATTTCTATCCGTTGATTCAACTTGTCTATCTGTCTATCAAGATGCTAACGGATGTCACCCTCTTCAGGATGGCTCCGCCAACGCGTCTGAATTCGGATCGCAATGATGGGAGTCAAGCGAACCCTCCACCTCCGCCTCCGCCTCCGGAGGCATGGCAAGCTTTGATGCCAGCCTCTAACGCCCATGCTCAGATGATGATCCAGCTCATGCAAGAGCGCAACCAAGGCCAAGGAAACCAAGGGAATCAAGGTCAAGGGCAGTTCAATCATCAGCCTCTATTTCCAACCCTCAACCAGTTCCTGGCAAATCAGCCGAAGTCTTTCAGCTATTGTGTCGAGGCCACCGACGCCGATGATTGGCTCATGGATATCAACAAGCATTTTGAATGCAGCAATGTCAGGCCTGAGGACTATGTCAAGTTCGCTTCTTTTCAGCTCAAGGATCAGGCAGCTGATTGGTTCCAGCAATGCAAGGATTCCAGAGGTGGTCGAGTGATTACTTGGACTGATTTCTGTCGAGACTTTAAAGCTCACCATATTCCTACCAGTGTTGTTGAGAGCAAGCGTGAGGAGTTCCGCAATCTCAAGCAAGGCAACATGTCAATGTACGAATACAACAAGCCGTTTCAGAAACTTGCTCGCTTTTTTAAGCAAGATGTTCCTGATGAGAAAAGTATGATCTATCAGTTCAGAGGTGGCCTTAGAGAGGATCTGCAGTTAGCTCTCGTTCTTGTTGAGCCTACTCAGTTTGATCAATTCTACAATATGGCACTCAAGCAAGAAGGTGCTCAGCTCAAGTGTGAGGCTTCCAAGAAGAGAATCAGAGATGCAGTGCAATCTTCTTCTTCCTCACAAGTGGCAGCTAAGCAGCAGAAGTTCTACCTGCCTCCTCCGTTTCATTAGCCTTACCAACAGAAGAACTCAGGTGGTCGTGGATCTTCCCACCCACCCAACCCAAGCTATCAGAACAAGTCTCAGCCTCAAGCTTCAAAGTCGAATGCTCCTTATCATCGTCCGCTCTCTGAAGTGACTTGCAACAAGTGCCAGCAGAAAGGTCACTACGCGAACAAATGCTTAAATCAAAGGCACCTTCCTCCTTCTCCTCCTATGAGATCTTCAAGCAATGCAGTGGTCAAGCATAATCCAAAGTCTGCAAAGGTGAACATGATGAGTGCAGCTCAGGCAGAGGATTCTTCAGATGTGATCATGGGTAATCTTCCTGTTAATGATATTCCTGCTAAAGTCTTATTTGATACCGGTGCTTCGCATTGTTTCATGTCTAGATCATTTGTTGCAAAGCATGATTTCATTTCGGAAATGTTGGAAAAACCCATGGGAGTTGTTTCTCCGGGCTCTTCTATGAGGGCTACCACAATGATCCCGGATGTTTCTATCAAGATGGGCGACTACAAATTTCTTTCTAAACCATTTGTTCTTGGCGACTCTGATATTGATCTTATTCTTGGGATGGACTGGCTTTCTAAGCACAAGGCTCAGCTTGATTGTGCTGCCAGGCAGATTCAATTGACTCACCCTTCTGAGGATGTTATCATCTATGCCGCTCGTGATGAAACCATTCGGTTGTTTTCTCTCAATGAGAAGGGCGAATTGGATGCTATTTCTCAAATTCCAGTCGTTTGTGAGTACCAAGATGTCTTTCCAGAAGAGCTTCCGGGTATGCCTCCTCATCGGCCAGTCGAGTTCGTTATTGATCTTGAACCTGGTACGGAACCCGTTTGCAAGCGTCCATACAAGCTTGGACCCAAGGAGCTGAAGGAATTGAAGAAGCAGCTCGATGAACAAGAGCGTCTGGGTTTGATCAGACCGAGTTCTTCCCCATGGGGTTGTGGAGTTCTTTTTGTCCAGAAGAAGGATGGCACGGACCGACTTTGCGTTGATTACCGTCCATTTAACAAGAAGACAATCAAGAACAAGTATCCACTTCCCAACATCAACGAGCTTTTCGAGCAACTCAAAGGTGCTAAAGTCTTCTCCAAGCTTGACCTTCGTATGGGTTATCATCAGGTTCGCATTCGTGAACAAGATATTCCCAAGACAGCATTCAGAACAAGCTATGGTTCTTATGAATATACTGTCATGTCTTTCGGCCTTGTCAATGCTCCTCCAACGTTCTCTCGCATGATGAACTTTATCTTCAACCCCTACACCAATGAATTCATTCTGGTGTATCTCGATGATATCTTGGTCTTCTCCAAGAATAAGCAGGATCATGCCAAACATTTGCGATTGGTGCTCGACAAGCTCAGAGAGCATCAATTCTATGCGAAGTTTTCCAAATGTGAGTTCTGGCTTGATGAAGTTCTTTACCTTGGTCATATCATCTCTGCCAAGGGCATTGCTATAAATCCCGTGAAGGTTTCTGCAGTTCTGAATTGGGAACCTCCTCAGAATGTCAAACAACTCCGTAGTTTTCTTGGTCTTGCAAGCTATTGCCGAAGATTCGTTGAGAACTTCTCTAAGATTGCAAAGCCTCTTTCCAACCTCCTCCAGAAGCATGTCAAGTATGTCTGGATGCCTGAGTGTGACGTCGCTTTCAACACCCTCAAAGAGAAGCTAGTCACAACTCTTGTTTTGACTCCTCCCGATGAATCCAAGCCATTCGAAGTTTTCTGTGATGCTTCCCTTCAAGGTCTCGGTGCTGTGTTGATGCAAGAGAAAAAAGTTGTGGCCTATACCTCTCGTCAGTTGAAGCCCAACGAAAAGAACTACCCCACTCACGATCTTGAGTTGGCGGCAATTGTCCATGCATTGATAACATGGAGACATCTCTTATTGGGAAGGCAAGTGGACATTTTCACCGATCACAAGAGCCTCAAGTATATCTTCACTCAACCCAACCTTAATCTCAGGCAAACTCGATGGGTCGAAATGATTCAAGAATACAATCCGTGTATCGAATATACTCCTGGCAAGGCGAATGTGATTGCAGATGCTCTGAGCAGAAAGGCTTATTGCAACAGTCTAATTCTCAAGCCGTTTCAACCGGGTCTTTGTGAAGCCTTCCGCAAGATGAATCTTCAAGTTGTTCCTCAAGGCTTTCTTGCCAACCTCATAGTCTCTCCTACTTTGGAAGATCAAATTCGTGAGGCACAACTCTTGGATACCATGGTGAAGAAGGTGAAACGTGGTATTGACAAGGGCATTCCTAAATACAAGTGCTATCGCTTGGATGACAAAGATACTCTTTTCTTCGAGGATCGCATTGTGGTTCCAAAAGGTGATCTGAGAAAAGTCATCATGAACGAGGCACACAATTCCCTCCTATCCATTCATCCTGGAAGTACAAGGATGTACCATGACCTCAAGCAGTCATATTGGTGGACTCGAATGAAGCGAGAAATTGCTCAATTCGTGAATGAATGTGATGTCTGCAGCAGAGTGAAAGCAGAACACCAAAGACCAGCTGGTCTCCTCCAACCTCTTGCTATTCCAGAATGGAAGTTTGACCATATCGAGATGGACTTCGTGACTGGTTTTCCTAAGTCCAAGCATGGAAATGATGCTATCTTCGTTGTCATTGACAAGCTTACCAAAGTGGCTCATTTTCTTCCTATCAAAGAATCTATCACAGCAGCTCAGCTGGCAGAGCTATACACCTCCAGAATTGTCTCCTTGCACGGCATTCCACAACTGATATCTTCAGATCGTGGAAGCATCTTCACTTCTAAGTTCTGGGACTCCTTTTAGAAGGCCGTGGGTACCAACATTCGTTTCAGCACAGCTTTCCATCCTCAAACAAGTGGCCAAGTCGAGCGAGTAAATCAAATCCTTGAAGATATGCTCAGGGCTTGTGTCATCTATTTCGGTATGAAGTGGGAAGATTGTCTTCCATATGCCGAGTTCTCCTACAACAATAGCTTCCAAGAGAGTTCGGGCAAGGCCCCATTCGAAATTATCTATGGCAGAAAGTGCCGTACTCCTCTCAACTGGTCTGAGACAGGTGAACGCCAACTTCTTGGCAACGACTTGATCACAGAAGCCGAAGAAATGTGCAAAGTCATTCATGAGAATCTCAAAGCCGCGCAATCGCGACAAAAGAGTTACTATGATAGCAAGCACCGTGACTTGGCTTTTGAAATCGGAGACCATGTCTACCTCCGCGTCTCTCCAATGAAAGGCACTCGTCGCTTCGGTATCAAAGGGAAGCTTGCCCCTAGATATGTAGGTCCTTTCAAGATCATTGGCAAAAGAGGCGATCTCGCCTATCAACTTGAGCTTCCATCCAACTTTGCAAACGTGCACGATGTGTTTCACGTGTCACAGCTTCGCAAGTGCTTCAAGACTCCTGAGCGCACTATCAACTTCGAAGAGATCGACCTCCAAGAAGATCTCTCTTATCATGAGCACCCCGTTGCTATTCTTGAAGAAACCGAGCGCAAGACTCGCAACAAGTCAATCAAATTCCTGAAAGTGAAGTGGTCACACCATTCCGACCGAGAAGCCAGCTGGGAGCGCGAGGATCACCTCCATTCCGAACATCCGGAGTTCTTTCAGTCCTAGATCTCGGGACAAGATCCTCTTGTAGTGGTGGAGTGTCGTAACACTCCGGATGTAACTTTCCATCTTTGTAACTCCAACTCTTGCCATTTTCGGCTATGTGATGTGTTATTCCCTCCGTGGTTGGGTTTTGTCTTTTGTTTTTCATTTTATTCATGTCATGCATATCATATCATGTCATCATGTGCATCTCATTTGCATACGTGTTCGTCTCATGCGTCCGAGCATTTTCCCCGTTGTCCGTTTCGCAATCCAACACTCCCACATGCACCGGTGCACCCCTTTTGTCTGTTTTCGTGTGTGGGTATTGAACGTTCTCGGAATGGACCGAGCCTTGCCAAGTGGCCCTGGTATAGCACCGGTAGACCACCTGTCAAGTTTCGGGTCATTTGGAGCTCGTTTGGTACTCCAACGGTTAACCGCACTCCCGCAAAGGCCTCTTTTAAGTTGGAGCCCAACACCCCTCCAAAACAGCCCAATAACCCATCTAAGTCACTTCCAGGCTCTCCGTCGTCGGATCACGATCATGTGGGCGAAAACTACACCCCATTTGGACACTCCTAGATCTCTCTACCTATATATATGCCTCCCCCTCCGAAATTCACGGGCAAACCCTAGCGAAATCCCTCTCCGCGCCGCCGGACACGCCCGGATCGGACCGAACGCGTCCGTCCGCCGCCGCCCGTCCAACCGCAGCATGCCACGTGGCACTCCGGCCTCCGCCGCCGCCGCCTGCCCGCGCAGCCCGCGCGAGGCCCGCCCGGCCCGCGCACCCGCCGCCGCCGCGCTCGGCCGCGCGTCCCGCGTCCGACCCGGCCGGCCGCCGCCCGCCGTCGCGGTCCCGCGCCGCCGCCGTCCTCCCGCCACCCTGCGCCGCCGTCCGTCGCCGGCCTCCGCCGCGCCGTCGCGGAGCACCACCTCCCGGCCCGCAGGGCGCCCCG
>NC_041387.1:540547257-540574644 GCF_002162155.2 Triticum dicoccoides | reverse complement strand
CACCGCCGGCCTCTCCTCCGCCTCCGCTCTGACGCCGTCGCCGGCCTCCTCCGTCGGACCTCCCCCGCCGGACCTCCTCCGCCGGCCGCCTCCCGCTCCGGCCACCGTCACCGACCACTCCGGCGACCTCAGCCCGAGCCGCGCCAGATCTAGATCCGATCCAGCCAGGGTTGACTCCCCCCCGTTTTTCACTAAGTCATTTAACTGCTGTTAAAATTGTTGCATGTTCATCGCATCACATCTTCTCATCCGTAGCTCCGTTTCGTGCGTGTAATATGTCAAATTGTTCGTCTCGAAGAGTAAATCATTTCATTCCATTGTATCATTTACATTTGAGCTCATCTTGGTGCCCGAAATGCTGTTGGAAGAGGGCTTCATATTGTTAGTTTCAGAATCTTATCAGCACGAGATCTTTTGTCATTTTTGCCATGATTGATGTGTGCATCCTATGGACTTGGTCCCTAAATGTGTTTTGAACTAGGCTATGTCTTCTTTACAGAGGTGCTTACCATGTATTTTTGTGATCAATGTGGTGACTAGCACAAGCATGCAAACTAGGCTTCGTGTTAATGCTGTTTTTAGTTCCTGTTCTGCTGTAATTTTGATGCCATGTAACCATGTTGCTACAGAGAGATCCATGCATAATTTGAGATACTTCCGTAAGGGTGTTTTGAAAACAAGGTTTTGGTCTATCCATCCATGGTCCTGGTTGCAATTATGGAGTAGTCTAGCATGTCATTTTCGTGCTCTACTTTTGCTTCAAAATGTTTCCTGTCAGATTGTTTACATGTTATTCACTTTGGCCGAGATTGTTGTAGTTGATCCGGGTATGCTATGCTGTTGTTTATTGCCATGTATAGCTTCTATGTCATGTCTTCTTGATGTATGTATGCTTAGTTTATCATGAGATGCTCTGTAGTGAGTGCTTCGAGCTCACGAAGGTGCCTTCATAATTATTTCAATGCCATGCTTTGTTTGCTGAAATCTGTTAATGAAACTTGCTATGTTTACGTGGGAGCCATCATATTCTATGGTCCTTTTTGGCTTATGGTCAGTAAGGGACTTTTGATCTATGCTTTGAGTAGATTCATGCCATGTCTTATTTTGCTATTATAAGTTCCTGTAGCATGTTGATAACTTGCTCTGAACATTGCTCCGTGCTGCTGTTTATGCCATGTCCAACCTGATGATTTTTTTGCACTTTCTCCATGCTTGTTTGAACCTGTTATGATGTGAATTAGCCGTAGCTCAGTGTTCCTCTTTTGTAAAGCATCTCTTGTAGATCACTGCCATATGCTTTGTTTTTATGTTGGGGTGCTGTAGCATAGTTTATTGTTGCATGCTAAGTAGCATCGTGCTGTTAATCGCAGCTTTGTGCCATACTTGTCTTGCTTGCCATTTGCAAACCGTGCATCCGAATCCGGTGATCTTTATATCGATTTCAACCGAAATCATCTCATCTTTCCAGCGGCATACTTGGTTTGCCAAGTTGATGCCTTGTTCATCATTTTTCCTCCCGAAGCACGCATATGCATTGCATATCACATCTCGCATATCATCACATGTTTTGCATCATGTTGCTTGTGCATTGCACCGTGATTTATTGTGGTTCCTTTGCTTGTGTTCTTGCTTTGGGTAGAGCCGGGAGACGAGTACGTGCACGAGGAACCAGTTGAGTACGCTTACGAGGATCCAGCCTTCGACAACTCTGAGAACCTTGCAGGCAAGATGACCATACCTTCGAAATCATTTCTATCTTTGCTTGCTAGTACTCGCTCTTTCGCTATGTTAGATCTACCTGCCATTGTTTACCATGCCTACCTATTGCCATGTCAAACCTCTAACCATCCTGTCCTAGCAACCATTGATTGGCTATGTCACCGCTTTTGCTCAGCCCCTCTTATAGCATTGTTAGTTGCAGGTGAAGATGAAGTTTGTTCCTCGTCGGAACACGGATATTTTGGGATATCACAATATCTCCTGTTTAAATTAATGCACCTTATATACTTGGTAAAGGGTGGAAGGCTCGGTCTTATGCCTGGTGACTTGTTCCACTCTTGCCGCCCTAGTTTCCGTGATACCGGTGTTATGTTCCTTGAGTTTGCGTTCCTTACACGGTTGGGTGATTTATGGGACCCCCTTAACAGTTCGCTTTGAATAAAACTCCTCCAGCAAGGCCCAACCTTGGTTTTACCATTTGCCACCTAAGCCCTTTCCCTTGGGTTTTCGCGAGCCCAAGGGTCATCTTTATTAGCCCCCCTGGGCCAGTGCTCCTCCGAGTGTTGGTCCAAACTAGAGCACCGTGCGGGACCATTCCTTGGCAACTTGGATTCGTCGGTACCTGTACGCTTAGATTATCCGGTGTGCCTCGAGAACGTGATATGTGCAGCTCCTATCGGGATTTGTCGGCACATCGGGTGGTCTTGCTGGTCTTGTTTTACCATTGTCGAAATGTTTTGCGAACCGGGATTCCGAGACTGATCGGGTCTTCCCGGGAGAAGGTCTATTCCTTCGTTGACCGTGAGAGCTTGTGATGGGCTGAGTTGGGACACCCCTGCAGGGTATATAATCTTTCGAAAGCTGTGCCCGCGGTTATGAGGCAGATGGGAATTTGTTAATGTCCGGTTGTAGATAACTTGACACTTGACTTCATTAAAATGCATCAACCATGTTTGTAGCCGTGATGGTCTCTTCTCGGCGGAGTCCGGGAAGTGAACACCGTTTGTGTTATGCTTGACGTAAGTAGTTTCAGGATCACTTCTTGATCACTTCTAGCTTCTCGACCGATGCATTGCTTCTCTTCTCGCTCTCACTTGCGTATGTTAGCCACCATATTTGCTTAGTGCTTGCTGCAGCTCCACCATATTACACCTTTCCTACCTATGAGCTTAAATAGTCTTGATCTCGCGGGTGTGAGATTGCTGAGTCCTCGTGACTCACAGATTCTACCAAAACAGATGCAGGTGCCGAGGATACTGGCGCAGATGGCGCAACTGAGTTGAAGTGGGAATTTGATGAGGCCCTTGGTCGTTACTATCTATCGTTTCTAGATGATCAGTAGAGGAGCCTAGTCGGGACGATCGGGGATCTAGCATTTGGGGTTGTCTTCTTTTTATTTGAACTTGATCGTAGTCGGTCTATGAGTGTATTTGAATGATGTATGATCTAAATTATGTATTGTGTGAAGTGGCGATTGTAAGCCAACTCTCTTTATCCCATTCTTGTTCATTACATGGGATTGTGTGAAAGATGACCCTTCTTGCGACAAAACCACCATGCGGTTATGCCTCTAAGTCGTGCTTCGACACGTGGGAGATATAGCCGCATCGTGGGTGTTACAAGTAGAGGATTATATGCCTCCCTCCGGAGACGAGGCAAGCCTCGACGATGATGAATTCGTCGTGCCTGAGGATCCCGTCGAACAAGAGCGTTTTAAACGCAGGCTTATGGCCACGGTGAACAACCTCAAGAAAAAGCAGCAACAGCTTAGAGCTGATCAAGATCTGCTAGCCGACAGATGGACTGAAGTTCTCGCGGCCGAAGAGCATGAGCTCGAACGCCCCTCCAAAAGCTACCCTAAATGCAAGCTGCTCCCCCGATTAGAGGAGGAAGCATATGAACCCGCATCACCAGGAGACAATATGGCTGACCGACCACCCCGTGGTCGCGACAGAGAGGCCTCTAGGCCCTTCACCAGACCCGTACCCCGGCATCGCTCGAAGAGCACAAGGCCACAGGGGAACGCTCTGGACTTGCGAGATATATTGGAGGATAAGGCAAGACAATCAAGATTGATCTATGGATCGCGTGGGTGCCCCACGGTACGTGACGACAACCGTCGCGCCGGACATAGTAAGTCCGGCCGGGCCAAACAAAACAGACAAAGCTCTTTTGAGCTCCGTCGTGATATTGCCCAGTACAAAGGCGCCGCACACCCACTATGATTCACAGATGAAGTAATGGATCATCAAATCCCCGAAGGGTTTAAACCCGTGAATATCGAATCTTACGATGGCAAAACAGACCCCGCGGTTTGGATCGAAGACTATCTTCTTCACATCCACATGGCCCGCGGTGACGATCTTCATGCCATCAAATATCTCCCCCTCAAGCTTAAAGGACCAGCCCGCATTGGCTTAACAGCTTGTCAGCAGAGTCAATTGGGAGTTGGGAAGACCTGGAAGCTGTATTCCTCGATAACTTCCAAGGCACGTATGTGCGACCACCAGACGCTGATGACCTAAGCCACATAATTCAGCAGCCAGACGAATCGGCCAGACAATTCTGGACACGGTTCTTAACCAAGAAAAACCAAATCATCGACTGTCCGGATGCGGAGGCCCTCGCGGCCTTCAAGCATAATATCCGCGACGAGTGGCTTGCCCAGCACCTGGGACAGGAAAAGCCGAAATCCATGGCAGCCCTCACATCACTCATGACCCGCTTCTACACGGGTGAGGACAGCTAGCTAGCATGCAGCAACAACCTCAGCAAAAATTCTGGCAGTCTGGATTTCAAGGACCGAAATGGCAGGTCGCGTAATAACAAAAACAAGCGCCGCATCAACGGCGACAATAGTGAGGATACGGCAGTCAATGCCGGATTCAGAGGCTTTAAACCCGGTCAGCGGAAAAAGGCATTCAAAAGAACTGCTCCCGGTCCGTCCAATTTGGACCGAATACTCGACCGCTTGTGCCAGATACACGGCACCCCCGAAAAGCCAGCTAACCACACCAATAGGGACTGTTGGGTATTCAAGCAGGCAGGCAAGTTAATTGCCGAAAACAATAACAAGGGGCTGCATAGCGATGACGAGGAAGAGACCCGACCGCCGAACAATAGAGGATAGAAGGGTTTCCCCCCACAGGTGCGGACGGTGAACATGATATACGCAACACACATACCCAAAAGGGAGCGGAAGCGTGCACTCAGGGATGTATACGCGATGGAGCCAGTTGCCCCGAAGTTCAATCCATGGTCCTCCTGCCCAATCACTTTTGACCGAAGGGACCACCCCACCAGCATCCGCCATGGTGGATTCGCCACATTGGTCCTTGACCTAATCGTCGATGGATTTCACCTCACCAGAGTCCTGATAGACGGCGGCAGCAGCCTGAACCTGCTTTATCAGGATACAGTGCGCAAAATGGGCATAGACCCCTCAAGGATAAAACCTACCAAGACGACCTTTAAAGGCATCATACCAGGTGTAGAAGCCAATTGTACAGGCTCAGTTACACTGGAAGTGGTCTTCGGATCCCCGGATAACTTCCGAATCAAGGAGTTAATCTTTGACATAGTCCCGTTCCGCAGCGGCTATCATGCCTTGCTCGGACGTACCGCGTTTGCAAAGTTCAACGCGGTTCCGCACTACGCATACCTCAAGCTCAAGATGCCAGGCCCTCGAGGAGTCATCACGGTCAACGGAAACACTGAACGTTCTCTCCGAACAGAGGAACATACAGCGGCTCTCGCGGTAGAAGTACAATGCAGCCTCTTAAGGCAATTCTCGAGTCCGGCCGTTAAGCGGCCGGACATAGCTAAGCGCGCCAGGAGTAACCTACAACAAGACCACCTGGCACATTCCGAGCACGCGTAGTAGTGCGGCCCCAACCCCAGCCCCTGCAAAACGTCAAAACAGGTCCTTCGCATACACCTTTACGCTCTGAAGATACCATGGGCATGGGGAGAGGGGCACGACCACGATAAGCCCAGACTGCGGCTCAACCACACCAGGGGCTCTCAAGTGTGTCGTTCTTTTTTTCTTTTTCCTTTTTTTAACCCACAGGACTCCGTTCGTCAGAGGCCCTGTCCGACAGCAAACTTGCCGAACTCACGATGCAACAACCAGGGAAGAATAAAGGCTACAACGAATATCCAGGTGGTCTCCATTACGAGCATTAAATCTGTTTTATACACCACTCCGCAGCCCACCCCTGGAGGGGGACATGTTTAACAGTCCCGTCCCTTGCTTATCGCACTATTTGTATCGTTCTGCATTCATAGCAGCACTTCTTGAATAAAACAATGCAACACCTTTTTGCTTATAATTGCATTTCTTTTTTATACATATGTTCATTTACAACATGTTGCATCCGTACACTTTGGTATGGTTAAAACACACCAGGGGCTTATGTTTCCCGTATCATGGTGTGATAAGTCCGAACACTTTCACAAGTGCGGCACCCCGAACTTATAGCATTATATGCATTGGCTCCGAATCATGTCTTGGGTCAATAGTTGGGTTTGCCCGGCTCCCATGTTTTGGTACCTTACGTTCCGTTGTATCGGCTAAGGTAGCACTGGGAGAACCACTGCGGTTGCGCCCCAGTTGAGCTGGGTTAATGCCTCACTGGAGAAAGCTAAAACTGACTGTCATGATGAGGCGAGAGCCGGTCGCTGTTCGAGAGGTTTTTTGCGAGACCTTAAAGACTTATGCCGCTTAGAGCGAGGAGCCGGATCTTGTCCGGCCCAGGCGTGGATAGCGCCCCAAATTCGGCCTTCCGAAGACTAGGGGCTTCGCCGAAATTTAAAATTATAGAATTCTATGGCTAAGTGAGAGTGTTCAAGCATTATAAGTCCGGTTGCCTTGTTCGCTGTGTGGAGCGCCTCCCTAGATGGACCCAAAAATGGGAACAAGAGTGCTCAAGTTTATCCCGAACACCCCAGCACTCGTGGCATGGGGGCTGAAGCCGACGACTTGCCATCTCTTAGATTTGATAAACAGCCACACAGAAGGTAATATTTTAAATTAACAAGCATTGCTTAGCGCATATGAACTAAGTTTTCAGCGCACAGGATAACAAAATGCGAGTCTACTCAAATATTACATCTTTGGAGCACTCACCCGCAATAGTGCGGGCGCCCTGCAGCACACTCTTATAATACATCTCGGGCGTGCGATTCTCCTTGCCCTCTGGTGGTGGGTCCGTCACGAGTTTCTGGGCATCCATCTTGCCCCAATGCACCTTTGCGCGGGCAAGGGCCCGACGGGCACCTTCAATACAGGCGGAGTGCTTGATGACTTCAACCCATGAGCACGCATCCACCAGCCGTCGCACCAGGCCGAAGTAGCTCCCAGGCATGGCCTCCTTAGGCCACAGCCAAACTATGAGGCCCTTCATGGCCTGTTCGGCCGCCTTGTGGAGCTCGACCAGCTGCTTCAGCTGGTCGCTAAGGGGCACCGGATGTCCGGCCTCATCTTACTGAGACCAGAAGACCTTCTCCATCGAGCTCCCCTCCTCGGCCCGGTAGAGCGCGGCAGCATCGGACACGCTGCGAGGAAGATCTGCAAACGCTCCTAGAGAGCTCCGAATTCGGGTAAGCAACAGGTAATTAACACTCACATGCTTACTTTGCATGAAAAATGCCTTACCCGCTGTTATTTTCTTCACCGCCTCAATCTCCTGGAGGGCCTTGTAGGCTTCGGCCTTAGTGGCCTTGGCACTCTCAAGAGCCGTTGCAAGCTCAGACTTTTGAGTCTTCGAGTCACGCTCCAGGCTCTCATGTTTTTTCACGAGATCCTGGAGCTCTTGCTGTACCTCCGCCACCCACGCCTCCTGCTTCTCTCGCTCAGTGCGCTCCGCGGCCGCATTGCATTTGGCCGCGGCCACCGCCTCTTTCAGGGTCACCACCTCGTTAGTGGCCCCTGCAATACCCACGTTATCCTTGTCATTCTTTTTGCAACCAAAATCCTTTTCTGTAAGGTACAATTTTAATAAGGTGTTACTCACCTTCCTTGTCCTCGAGCTGCTTCTTGGCACGGCCGAGCTTGTTCTCGGACCGCTCGAGGTCTTCCTTCAAAGTATTGACCTCCGCAGTCAGTGCGGTAGAGGTCAGCAACGCAGCCTGCAATCCCATATTGACATATTTTTTATGACTCCTGCGTATATCTTTTTAGATCCTCAGTGCGGCTTTTCTTTCCGAACACCGAACCGAGCATCAGGGGCTACTGTCTATGTGGTACCATTTTATACATATCGAAATTCTTACCTCAAAGCCTGTTAGAAGGCTGCTGCAGACTTCGGTCAGCCCGCTCTTGGCGAGCTGCACCTTCTGAATCACCGCACTCATAACAGTGCGGTGTTCCTTTTCGATGGAGGCGCCGTTGAGCGCCTCCAGCAAATTATCCGGCACCTCCGGTTGGATGGAGGCAGCCGTCGTCACGGTTTTGCCCTTCTTACGAAGGGGTCGCCCGCCGGACTCCGGAGCCACTGTGGGTTTCGGGGACGAGTCCCGTGCAAAGTCCGGGAGGTTGTCCTGCGACACCTCCGGGGCCTCCTCCTCCTGGTGAGTCCCTTCCTGGGATCCCACCTCGGCATCATCCGCATCACGGGGGGTGGAGGCAGTCAAAAGAGAATCCATATCCGACGCACCTAAGGACCGGCTCGACGAAGCGGGAAGATCATCCTTGGGCGTACTGTAGGGTTGTATGCGGCATTAGGAAGACATTATGTGGCGAAAAGGAAAAACCTTGAAGTTATTCGGGAGTCCGGATACTTACGATCTCGCCAGGGGCTTGGCCCTTGGAGGCCAGTCCTTGTCGTCGTCACTGGCATTGGTAGAGCAGTCCGTGGGAAGAGTTTTTCCCTTCTTGGACCCTTCGGCCTCCCTGGTTGGGGAGGCCTTCCTTTTCTTCCCTCCCCCTGCTGGGGGAGAGGCTTTCTTCTTCTCCTCCTCGTCTTGGTGGGAGGAGTCGGCCTCAGATTGATCATCCGATAGCACCTGAAAACGGGAACTCTTCCGAGTCCCCGTGGCCTTCTTCTTGGCCTTCTTCTCCGGCACCATGTGGGGTGCCGGAGCCAGCAGCCCCATTAGGCGGGCATCAGCTAGGTCCTCTGGCAATGGGGCCGGACAGATAGTCCGTTCGGCCTTCGCCAGCCAGTCCTGTCAAAGGTAAAGGGAGTTTAGATCCCGCATAGAGTCAAACTATGGAAAACAAGTGGCAAAATCACTCACCTCGTTAGCTGGACGCTGCGAGCGGAATCCGCGATCTTCGGTAGCGGATGCGGGAGCCTCGGCGCCCTTGAACAACACATTCCAGACTTCTTCGTACGTAGTGTCGAAGAGCCCGCTCAGGGTCTGGTGCTACGCCAGATCGAACTCCCACATGTTGAAACCCCGTCGTTGGCACGGGAGAATCCGGCAGATGAGCATGACCTGGACTACGTTGACAAGCTTGAGCTTCTTGTCCACCAGCTTCTGGACACAGGCTTGGAGTCCGGTCAGCTTCTCTGAATCCCCCCAGATCCGGCCACTCTCTTTCCAGGAGGTGACCCATGTAGGGATGCCAGATCTGAATTCGGGGGCCGCTGCCCAATCAGGGTCACGCGGCTCGGTGATGTAGAACCACCCCGATTGCCACCCCTTGATGGTTTCCACGAAAGTGCCCTCTAGCCAAGTAACGTGGGACATCCTGCCCACCATGGCGCTTTCGCACTCCACTTGGCTGCCCTTCACAACCTTTGGCTTGACACTGAAGGTCTTGAGCCACAAGCCGAAGTGGGGCTGGATGTAGAGAAAGGCCTCACACACGACGATAAACGCCGAGATGTTGAGGATGAAATTCGGGGCCAGATCATGGAAATCTAGGCCATAGTAGAACATGAGCCCCCAGACAAAGGGATGAAGTGGGAAGCCCAGTCCGCGGAGGAAATGGGGAAGAAATACTACCCTCTCATGGGGCCTGGGGGTGGGGATGAGCTCTCCCTCGTCGGGGAGCCAGTGCGCGATGTCGCTGGACAAGTATCCGGCATTTCGCAGCTTCCGGATCTGCCCCTCTGTGACGGAGGAGGCCATCCACTTGCCTCCCGCTCCGGACATAGTTGGAGAAGGTTGAGGTGAGAAGTGCGGACTTGGGCGCTGGAGCTCGAGTTCGCGGAGATGGATAAGCCAAGGAGGAAGAAGGCGCATGTAAAAGGGTTGGATCTTTATCCCCTTATATGGGCGGACACAAACTTGCGTCCCCACCGGCCTGATAAAACTCGCTTATCTCCCAAGCGCCGCAATCAATGGGAACACGTCCATATTGATGGGAATCCCGGAATAAGGGGAACACGATCTCTGCTTCGACATGACGTGCCAAGGAAACCACTTCGCTAAACGCACGGAGGTGGAACAATAAAAACAATTTGAGTAAAGGCTTGGTAGTGGTGTGATGTCACGCCACAAAATATGCCAGCAAATTGAACTTGTGTAATATTATTCTCTCTACGGTGGTACGTGGAATTTATTTTCATAGAGCCGGACACTATCCTGGTGTTCACAATCTTCTATAAATTATTCGGAGGAAGAACCTTCCTTGCAATGCCGAAGACAACATGCGTGCCAGACTCGTCGTCATTGAAGCCTGGTTCAGGGGCTACTGAGGGAGTTCCGGACTAGGGGGTGTCCGGATAGCCGAACTATCGTGATCGGCCGGACTCCAAGACTATGAAGATACAAGATTGAAGACTTCGTCCCGTGTCCGGATGGGACTTTCCTTGGCGTGGAAGGCAAGCTTGGCGATACGGATATGTAGATCTCCTACCATTGTAACTGACTCTGTGTAACCCTAGCCCTCTCCGGTGTCTATATAAACCGGATGGCTTTAGTCCATAGGATGAACAACAATCATACCATAGGCTAGCTTCTAGGGTTTAGCCTCCTTGATCTCGTGGTAGATCCACTCTTGTAACACACATCATCAATATTAATCGAGCAGGACGTAGGGTTTTACCTCCATCAAGAGGGCCCGAACCTGGGTAAAACATCGTATCCCTTGTCTCCTGTTACCATCCGCCTAGACGCACAGTTCGGGACCCCCTACCCGAGATCCGCTGGTTTTGATGCTGACATTCACCCTTGGGGCTGAGGGTATGTACCAGTAGCTATGTGTTTGATCTCTCTCTCTCATGTTCTTGATTTGGCACAATCTTGATGTACCGCAAGCTTTGCTACTATAGTTGGATCTTATGATGTTTCTACCCCTCTACCTTCTTGTAATGGATTGAAAACACTTGATGTGTGTCTTGCATGTGCTTATCTGTGGTGACAATGGGATATTCACGTGATCCACTTGATGTATGTTCTAGTGATCAACTTGCGGGTTCAATGACCTTGTGAACTTATGCATAGGGGTTGGCACACGTTTTTGTCTTGACTCTCCGGTGGAAACTTTGGGGTACTCTTTGAAGTTCTTTGTCTTGGTTTGAATAGATGAATCTGAGATTGTGTGATGTATATCATATAATCAAATCCGCGGATACTTGAGGTGACATTGGAGTATCTAGGTGACATTAGGGTTTTGGTTGATATGTGTCTTAAGGTGTTATTTTACTACGAACTCTAGGGCTGTTTGTGACACTTATAGGAATAGCCCAATAGATTGATCGGAAAGAATAACTTTGAGGTGGTTTCGTACCCTACAATAATCTATTCGTTTGTTCTCTGCTATGAGTGACTTTGGAGTGACTCTTTGTTGCACGTTGAGGGATTGTTATATGATCTAATTATGTTATCATTGTTGAGAGAACTTGCACTAGTGAAAGTATGAACCCTAGGCCTTGTTTCGAAGCATTGCAATTCCGTTTTTGCTCACTTTTACCACTTGCTACCTTTCTGTTTTTATATTTTCAGATTACAAAAACCTATATCTATCATCCATATTACACTTGTATCACCATCTCTTCGTCGAACTAGTGCACCTATACAATTTACCATTGTATTAGGTGTGTTGGGGACACAAGAGACTCTTTATTATTTGGTTGCAGGGTTGTTTGAGAGAGACCATCTTCATCCTACACCTCCCATGGATTTATAAACCTTAGGTCATCCACTTGAGGGAAAGTTGCTACTATCCTGCAAACCTTTGCACTTGGAGGCCCAACAACGTCTACAAGAAGAAGGTTGTGTAGTAGACATCAAGCTCTTTTCTGGCGCCGTTGCCGGGGAGGTTAGTGCTTGAAGGTATATCTTTAGATCTTGCAATCGAATCTTTTAGTTTCTTGTTTTATCACTAGTTTAGTTTATAAAATAAAACTACAAAAAAATGTTCATCTTATAAATGTATTTCGTGAAAATGATGGAAAGGAAAATTGTGCTCAAGTGTTAGAAGAAGAAGTCTATAAAATGTTTGGCATAAAATCTTTGTATAATGAGCATGATTGCAATGTCGTTAGTTTGAATTCTTTGAATATCCGTGATGCTAATGATATGAAAAGCTACAAGCTTGGGGATTCTATGTTTGATGAATATGATATTTTTAGTCCCCCAAGTTTTGATGAGAAAATATATTATGATGAAAGCATGCCTCCTATTTATGATGATTATATTGATGAAAGTGGGTTTGGAAGAGTGTCAACTTTAGGAAGTAATGATCCCACTATTTTGGAGGGTGTTGAATCCTATTGTGATAATTATGAAAGTGGATTTGGAGAGGTCATGACTTTATTTAGTGATGAATCCACTATTTCAGATGAGGTTCCAATTGATTATGAGAACAAAGTTGCTATCTATGATGATTATTGTGATGACATGTATGCTAGAAAGAATAATGATAACCATGAAACTTGTCATCTTGATTTTAATTTTCAATTGGATTATGCCTCACATGATTGTTATTTTGTTGAGTTTGCTCCCACTACTATTAATGAGAATAAATTTGCTTATGTGGAGAGTAATAAAATTTCTATGCTTTTGCATCATGAAAATAATGCTTTATGTGATGGTTATATTGTTGAATTCATTCATGATGCTACTGAAAATTACTATGAGGGGGCAACATATGCTTCTACATATTGCAATAATATCAAGTTTCCTCTCTATGTGTTGAAAATCTTGAAGCTATGCTTGTTTTGCTTTCCTATGCTAGTTGATTCTTGCTCCCATAAATTGTTTGCTCACAAAATCCCTATGCATAGGAAGTGTGTTAGACTTAAATGTGCTAGTCATATGCTTCATGATGCTCTCTTTATGTTTTAATTCTTATCTTTTATACGTGCATCATTGAAATCATCATCCTAGCTAAAAGGCATTAAATAAAATCGCTTGTTGGGAGACAAACCAATATATACCCCTACTGTTTTTGTGTGTTCACATGATTAAGCTACCGTATTAATGATGTTTTATAGCTTTTGTTTCAATAAAGTGCCAAGTAACACCTTTGGGATGGCTTATGGTAATAGTTGATTTGATCTTGTGTCAGGACCCTGACTCAATGCCACATCGATCTAGCATGTAACACCTCATATCACTTTGCGGCCTCACGCACGATATTCCCACGGGTGTCGCCTTACCTTTGCCCGGGACCGTTTGCGCCTTTTGGCACACGTATATGATAGTGTCGCTAGCATCCATATGATAAGGATCCCGGGCTGACATGGCTAGTCGTAAACCCAAAGTGGCACAAACTTACAGGGACAGGCATCCATGACCCAGCATCGAACGTGTCGGTCATCAGCGAGTGAATCCAGGCTGTAGCACTGGGCTAGCAGGACTCCGGTGAACCAGGCTGTAGCGGGCTAACAGGACTCTGGTATTCATCGCGTGACATTTCCCCGAAGGGATAGACACAGGAACGAAGAAGGACACATGCCGGCCAGCCTAAGTGTTCCGGAGCAGTAGCAAGCTACCATGGCTCAGTGGAAACACTAGGAGACATTTCCCGGTAAGAGAGGCTACTAAGAATAAACAACTAGATAGTCAGATCCCACACATACCAAGCATTTCAATAACATACACACAATATGCTCGATATGTGCAAATACAACATGGCATCACAACATGACTCTATAACTCAAGTATTTAATCAATAGGCTCCGAGGAGCGAGATATTACAAACAGGGGTCTCATGACCCAACATTCAGAGCATACATATCAAAGCACAAGCGGAAGCTTAACATGTCTGAGTACAGACATCTAGAAATGAAAAAGGCCGAGAAGCCTGACTATCTACCAGATCCTGCCGAGGCACAAGATTGTAGCTGAGGTAACAAGCTAAACATCGAAGTCCGCGTGGAACTACTAGCGAGACCGAAGTCTCTCTGCAAAAACATAAAATAGGCAAACGTGAGTACAAATGTACCCAGCAAGACTTACATCAGAACTAACTACATATACATCATTATCAACAAAGGGGATGGTGGAGTTTAACTGCAGCAAGCCAGCTTTGACTCGGTGGCTAACCTAAACTACGACTGCAAGTAACTCTTTTGAGGTGGCGCACACGAGTCCACATATTCACCATATCAATACACCACTATGGATCCGCTCTCGTCTCCCTACGAGAACGCCGTCCATAGCACTCACGCTTATCTTGCGTATTTTAGAGTATCCACTTTCACTTGTCTATGAACTGATATAAGCAACCCAGAAGTCCTTTACCGCGGACACGGCTATTCGAATAGATGATGTTAAACCCTGCAGGGGTGTACTTCTTCATACATGTTTCCACCACTTAGCGTCTGCACACGACATGTGCTCGGCAGACTTCAAGCGAAAGCCGACGTGGGTGTAGACCACGACCTACCTAAACACTCAAGTCTCTAGTCCAGGTTTATCGCCTATTCGGGTTCCATCCATGAGGAGATCCGGCCGGAGTTTCGCTCACAGCCCCAAACGATGTGAACAGGGTTCCGTGACACCAAACGGGCGCCCGATATACCCGGCCACGTGCCTACCGCATCACAGCCCACCCCTACGGTCAGCGCTGTCCACGGCCTCCAGCATACTACAAACACCAGAAACTACTTGCAACTCCTGGACAGAGGACAAGGGTGAATAAGAAGTCGAGCGGGGTCATATTTCAGGGCCCAATGTATGGTAGTAGCTGAATCATGGATCACAAATACAGAACTCAGTTCCTAAGGACGGCTTCAATGAGACAACCCACCATGTACTCCTACATGGCCTCTCACCGTTACCTTTTACCAAATCGTGTTCACACACTTAGCTCACACACAGTAGGACATGTTCACACACCTCTGATTCATCCCGGATGAATCAGACCTGACACAACTCTAAGCAGTAGCAGGCATGACAAACAAGCAAGAATGAGTAGGCACAACAGGGCTCAAACAACTCCTACTCATGCTAGTGGGTTTCATCTATTTACTGTGGAATGACAGGTCATGCAGAGGATAAAGGGGTTCAGCTACCGCAGCAAGTAACAGTTGAATCGTTGTTGTCTTAATGCAGTAAAAGAGAGCAGGGCGAGAGAGTAGGATTGTATCGGAATGAACAAGGGGGTTTTGCTTGCCTGGCACTTCTGAAGATAACATTGAGTCTTCATCAGTGTCAACGATCACAACGTCGGAACATCGTCTACCGGGAGGGAACGGATACCGGCAACAAAGAAGAATTTACAATCAATGCAATGCACAATATGATGCATGCTCATGACATGGCAAGATGAATGTGTTTTGGGCTAATGCATCTAGCAACAAGTTAAATGGGGTTGGTTTGAATACAAAATTCAAGTTCAAACTCCATATGTGATTATTTAAAAGCCATTTAATTGATTTGTGCTAAACAGAAGCTATAAGTTGTTCTAACATGCATGAAAATGGTACAAATGGATTCCTTGAATTTTTCTGATAATTTTTCATATATAACTTATTTAATTTGGAGTTACGGTTGAATTTCTATGAATTTTAGAAGTTTTAGGCATTTTCTGGAATTTCCTGAATATTTTTATAGAATAAACTAAATTCCAGAAAAGGAATATTGCGTCAGCATGACGCCGGGGTGACGTCAGCAGGTCAAAGGCGTCGACCAGGTCAAACCTGACCAGTGGGGCCCACTGGTCAGTGACCCAGTCAACTAACCAAGTTAGTTAGCCCTAACTAACTGGATTGGGCCCACTGGTCAGCGACTAGCCTAAATATGATTAGCCCTAACTAACTTAGTTAGCCGGGCGGGGCCCGCATGTCAGTGGCTCAGCGGCTTAGCCGAAATTAGTTATTAACTTAACCAAAGTTAGCAGGGGCCGGGCCCACCTGTCAGTGACCCTGGGGAAGTCAAACAGGGTCAAATCCCGGGTCGGCGGGGTCAAACCCACCGGTGACATGACGCCGGCGAGGCCCGAGACGGCGGCGATGCGCGGAATCGCAGCACAGGCCACGGATCCAGGCGCGGATGGCACCGTTGGAACCCCGAGCCTCGTCCGCGTCCTTTGGTGCTAGTGGGGTCGCCGGAGACGACTCAGATCGACGGCGGCGTCCACTTCCGCGGCGGCCGGAGCTCGGCTAAGTGCGGGCGCGGTGCTGCAGCTCATAGGTGGGTGAACGGAGGTGCTAGGCAGCACCTAAAGGGCGGCAGGAGCATGTCGGAGCTGCTATGCGAGGCAGAGGTGCTCGGGGCACGGAGCTCGCCGGCCATGGCGGACGGCGGCTTTGGGTGCTCGTGGGGCGGCGGTTACAGGGCGCGCACGAGAGAGAGAGGTGAGGGGAAACGACGGTAAGCTCACAGGGAGGCAGGAGGGTGGCTCAGTGGGCTCGGGGACGCCCCAGACGTCGCGAATCGACGGCGGTGAGCTACGGTGGCCGGCGACAGAAACGGCGATGGTGGCGGCATTGCAGGGCGTTCGGCGGGGCATGGGTTGGTGGAGAGGAAGAGGGGGTCGAGGCAGAGCCTTTGAGCGCATCGGCGAGGCTAGGGGTGGCCGGTGGCCACGGGTACGGCGACGATGACGGCGAGCTCCGCTCGGTGGTGTGCGCGAGAGGGGAGCAGAGGAGGGGATGGGGTCCAGGGGGAGAGGATGAGGGCGAGGGAGAGCGAGAGGGGGTCGGGGAGGCGCGTGGCGTCACCGGGGCGTCGAGGAGGAAGCAGGAGGTGGCCAGGGGAAGCAGGAGGTGGCCGAGGCCTCTCGGGCGCGCGCCATGCCTCGCCTCTGCCTACTGGCAGAGGAAGACGACAGGGGGGGAGTGGAGATGGGCTGGGCCGTGCTGGGCCAGGCAAGTGGGCGCCAGGTAACTTCCTTCTCTCTCTCTCTTTTATTTCTTTTCTATTTCTGTTATTTTGTTTTTGATTTGATTTAAAATACCAAATCATTTAATAAAATCCTGGAAACAATTATGGGTGCTTTCTGAATTATTTCAGTGACCCTTAACAATTTCCAACATTTATTTGAACATTTAAATTATTTATAGTGTTTAAATGCCCAAAGTCAAATACAATATGATTTAATTCAAAAATCCAAAAATGACCTAAGAATATATTCATCATTTTTGGCAGAGGTTTCCACCTTAACCAGAAATCATGAACTTTTCTTAGGAACTTTTTGGGTTTATTGAAAAGATTTTAATTCACCCTAGTTGAGTTGATTTAATGCTAGGGTTTGAACATCCCCATTCCAATTTTAGGCAAAGTTTAAACATGATGCAACACATGACTAACTAGCTCAGAGCAAACCAGAAGTTAGGGATGTGACAACTCACCCCCACTAAACAAGAATCTCGTCTCGAGATTCAAGCGTAGGGTAAGATGCAAGGGGAAACGCAAACTAGTATAATCTTCACGATCCAGGGTGCACTTCATAAGAGCGTTGATTCAATCACCATCTTTGTCTTGTCGTCTTGTTCTGAGAACTCCAACTAGCATGACAGCAAGAGGAAAAGGACAACTTCGGAAGAATTGATCTTCTCGAAGATCAATCAACTTAGGTTCAGCTCACAAAGTGAGTCATAGCAACATCTCTTGAGCTGAGACACGAAGCATACATCTAGAGGGATGGAGTGAAACGGATGACGAAGGTTTACTAGGTAGGCAACAATTCCACACCTAAGAGGGTGTGAACGGTTGTCAACATAGCGAGGAGTTAAGTTGACATGACACCATAATGATGCACCTTAGGGAAGGTGACTCGAACATATATCCCCTTAAGTGGCGAAAAGAATTACCTTTGATTCAAAGATCATTGAAACTCTTCATACTAGCCTAAGGCAATTCACAATGATTGTTTGGCGGAGTGCAAAGGAACGGTACACCCGGACTAGGATGGATGATGCGGACTACCTTGTTGAAGACAACGTAATGGATGAATTTGCTTATCACTGGAAATGGAAGAGACCCATGGTAGAATGGCACATTGGCGGTGCAAGCTGGGAACAAAATGCAAATGCTGGGAATGATTCTGGTAACTGGGGAAGAACCCAACAATAGAGAGTGAATTCACTGTTTGAAAAGGTCATAGCATTGCCGAGGAAACTGAGAGGAATCCCAGTTAGTGCCGATGGTATCACGTAGCGCTTGTGCGTGCTCTCAAGAACTTGAGCATTTCCACAATCATCAAGGTTTTACCAATATCCGTGTCAAGGATCCTGGAAACACAACTTGCTACCATGATGAATGATGATGGATGATGCAGATGCAAAGGAAGATAACACTTTCTTAGATTTCACCCTTGGCGGGGCCAAGGAAATAAAATCTGGATGATCGACCGAGAGACATTTAGCACTCTGCTTCTAATGTTCTCCTTGATGTGCTAGTGTAACCCATTCATAGATATGGTTTGATATCTAGAACATCAAGTAAAAAGGTCGGACTTCGGGATCTCAAAATCCATAGGGGCAACTAGGGAGTAAATCCTACGAAATCCCTATGGGGAGGTGGCCAACTTCCTCAATCAAGATATTATAATAACAGGTCTTCCGGCTAGGTGTGTTGGCCACGACATCCACTTTACCGGTTTTCGAGGGACCGATATTATAGTTCTTGGGAAATGTTCCAAACCATCATATCTGCCTGAGATTCAGATCTGGTTGGTGTCAGGATATTCCAGACTCATCGAGTCTAGGAAGAAAAACGAAAGTTTGCAACACAAATCGATGAGATGACGTTGCGAGATTCTCGGGAATGAACTACGATAGCAAGCTCCAAACATGAGTTGGTTCTGCTACTAACATGTGAACACGTTGTCCCAGACATGCATGGCCACGTAGTAGTCTTATAATCAAACACTACCGAGTTCGGGTGGGGAACCATAATCGAGGATATCGAAGTCTTTACGCAAATCCATGGATTAGATCCCAAGCATAGACTTCTTTTCCTTGAACAAGTCAATCAGTGGCTTAGTGTGCTAGGGACACATATAGAATGAAGATTGCAAGTCTCCAGACTACAGAATACTTCGCACGTGTGCATGACTGATTTGGGATGATTCCAAAGGAAACAAAACAATCTTTCTCAAATTCACGGCGGCAACTTTCACCAAATGCACGTGTATAAGAGGAAGTCACTCCTTTCATCAAACAAATACTTCATGAGCTAGCATGAAGAAAATGCTTTCAAAAGTTTCCAACACTAGCTTAATGTTCAACAACATCATGGAGGAGATAAGGATGTTGCCAATGGGCTCAACAACAATTCTTCCGGGCTTCCCTTTAAAAGGAATTCCATAGTTAAGTGAACAAGTGATAACATTGGTCAGACCCGAAAGATATAATGGTGTATGCTCGAGGGATCAACCACGAGTAAGACAACATTACGAATATCGTTGGTTCTAGTCTGATTGGATGATAGCCCATACTCCAATCAAAGGTTAGATAAAAATGATAGGTCCAGCAACTGATCACAGGGACCAATCGATGAAGATATCATCTTTCGTCAACACATACTACACAAGAATATCCCTTTGGAACGAACTAAGTCAGGCAAGCTTTTATCTTCCAACTCTCCAAGTTGTTGTCTAGCTTAACCAACTAGCTCAGGGATATCCAACACAGATTCTTGGAGAAGGGTGGTTCACAAGAAACCAACTTGATCACGAGCTCAACACAGCGGTCAGGTGACAACCTGGTAATACTTCCGAGAAGATCTTCGGAAAATCACGAACCACCGATGTGTTACTAAGCTCGAGAACAATCTTGCTTTTTGGGGCAAGATGATATGATCAATAGAGCGAAGATTTGAAATAATCCTAACTCATCGATCGAGGAGTGCACCGAGAACAAGGACTAGGTAGCATGATCAACCTTAGAATGATGATTCAAAACCAACACGCTAAGAATGAAATTATTGTCCATTAACTACCAAGCAACAAGGTTGCTAGGAGTATTGAATTCACACATCACGATTCACTTGTCGGCATTCCGGTTGCGACAACACGGAACCGAGGGATGAATAATGATGGCGAGAAGTATCACTACATCAAGAATTCACAAGAGCCGGTGCAATCCTCATGAAAATCCTGACATAAAGACGGTAATACTTCAGGGTAGAACAGAATCAAAAGCTGGGCTGGCATTTTGATCTGCGGAGCACAATTGCTTTGACCCAATCCTAGATATGGAAGAGGTACTGGAGTTTGTTTCTCCTATCATTCCGCGATAGAATGGCTTGACGGACCACAAGAGTAATAGGCATCGATAAACGAACGCACGCATACTCTTGACTATCAATTGATAGACGAAGGTCAGTAGACAACTAAAGAGGGACAACTCAAAGGAACATATAACTTTCTGAGTTGTGGATGCATAGATCAGTATGTCGAACCAGGTTCAACATAATTCTTCCGGATAACCCATGCAGAAAGATTGAGCTGGCAGAGTCACAACATAGAATCGAGAACTCAACAAGAGCTCTGGTTGTGATCTTTTGGTTCAAAGAACTTCTGCCATAAACGGTTCATAGTATTTGGAAGAAGGAAGTACCACAGACCTTGAGGACTATCGCAAAGGATACTAATAACCTAAAGGGACTAGCAAACACTATCAACATGAAGTAAGTAGGGTGAATCTCGGGTTCAAGAACCCAGGAGTAGAATGCCTACTACTAAGTAGCACCACGGGATGCTTTCGAGAATGATGGCCAGAACCTTCACACTGGGAACACAAAACATTGCTAGATTACTAGGTGACTCCCTAAAACACCTAGGGTCATAACAATAACTCCAACTTAAATGTCAAGGCAATAGAATACCTCAACTCAACAATTAGTGTGATTGAGCTGGCATAAAGGAACATCAAAACCAGAGGGAAAGGATTTTGCAAATGCATCAGACTATTTAGAAACCTGGGATGACTCGGACAGCATAACGGCTGTAAATGCTCAGAAAAGATTTGAGACATTCACAAAAATGGTGGCATAACCACTCAGAAGCACAATATCAAGGTTTCGAGATCAACAATTAACATATGGAAGTAATAGGAACTGAAACGAGGCTTAAGTCCAACAATCTATAAGTCTACGGATTAGTAACGCGTGATCCTGATAGAAGAAGAGATAGCCTAGCTCTTAATCCCCGTAGGAAAGATAAGATGACTCAGATCAGAAGGGCATGAGGTATAAGGAGTAAAAAGAGCCTTACGTTCCATCCCACAATCAATTCCCTTATATAACTAAAGAATTTCTAGACTCAACTTCGACCAGTTTGGCTTGGTTATCCTACAGGCAGTCAAGCTCTGATACCAACGCTGTCAGGACCCTGACTCAATGCCACATCGATCTAGCATGTAACACCTCATATCACTTTGCGGCCTCACGCACGGTATTCCCACGGGTGTCGCCTTACCTTTGCCCGGGACCGTTTGCGCCTTTTGGCACACGTAAATGATAGTGTCGCTAGCATCCATATGATAAGGAGCCCGGGCTGACATGGCTAGTCATAAACCCAAAGTGGCACAAACTTACAGGGAGAGGCATCCATGACCCAACATCGAACGTGTCGGTCATCAGCGAGTGAATCCAGGCTGTAGCACTGGGCTAGCAGGAATCCGGTGAACCGGGCTGTAGCGGGCTAACAGGACTCTGGTATTCATCACGTGACATTTCCCCGAAGGGACAGACACAGGAACGAAGAAGGACACATGCCGGCCAGCCTAAGTGTTCCGGAGCAGTAGCAAGCTACCATGGCTCAGTGGAAACACTAGGAGACATTTCCCGGTAAGAGAGGCTACTAAGAATAAACAACTAGATAGTCAGATCCCACACATACCAAGCATTTCAATAACATACACACAATATGCTCGATATGTGCAAATACAACATGGCATCACAACATGACTCTATAACTCAAGTATTTAATCAATAGGCTCCAAGCAGCGAGATATTACAAACAGGGGTCTCATGACCCAACATTCAGAGCATACATATCAAAGCACAAGTGGAAGCTTAACATGTCTGAGTACAGACATCTAGAAATGAAAAAGGCTGAGAAGCCTGACTATCTACCAGATCCTGCCGAGGCACAAGATCGTAGCTGAGGTAACAAGCTAAACGTCGAAGTCCACGTGGAACTACTAGCGAGACCGAAGTCTCTCTGCAAAAACATAAAATAGGCAAACGTGAGTACAAATGTACCCAGCAAGACTTACATAAGAACTAACTACATATGCATCATTATCAACAAAGGGGATGGTGGAGTTTAACTGCAGCAAGCCAGCTTTGACTCGGTGGCTAACCTAAACTACGACTGCAAGTAACTCTTTTGAGGTGGCGCACACGAGTCCACATATTCACCATATCAATACACCACTATGGATCCGCTCTCGTCTCCCTACGAGAACGCCGTCCATAGCACTCACGCTTATCTTGCGTATTTTAGAGTATCCACTTTCACTTGTCTATGAACTGATATAAGCAACCCAGAAGTCCTTTACCGCGGACACGGCTATTCGAATAGATGATGTTAAACCCTGTAGGGGTGTACTTCTTCATACATGTTTCCACCACTTAGCGTCTGCACACGACATGTCCTCGGCAGACTTCAAGCGAAAGCCGACGTGGGTGTAGACCACGACCTACCTAAACACTCAAGTCTCTAGTCCAGGTTTATCGCCTATTCGGGTTCCATCCATGAGGAGATCCGGCCGGAGTTTCGCTCACAGCCCCAAACGATGTGAATAGGGTTCCATGACACCAAACGGGCGCCCGGTATACCCGGCCACGTGCCTACCGCATCACAGCTCACCCCTACGGTCAGCGCTATCCACGGCCTCCAGCATACTACAAACACCAGAAACTACTTGCAACTCCTGGACAGAGGACAAGGGTGAATAAGAAGTCGAGCGGGGTCATATTCCAGGGCCCAATGTATGGTAGTAACTGAATCATGGATCACAAATACAGAACTCAGTTCCTGAGGACGGCTTCAATGAGACAACCCACCATGTACTCCTACATGGCCTCTCACCGTTACCTTTTACCAAATCGTGTTCACACACTTAGCTCACACACAGTAGGACATGTTCACACACCTCTGATTCATTCCGGATGAATCGGACCTGACACAACTTATCAGTAGCAGGCATGACAAACAAGCAAGAATGAGTAGGCACAACAGGGCTCAAACAACTCCTACTCATGCTAGTGGGTTTCATCTATTTACTGTGGAATGACAGGTCATGCAGAGGATAAAGGGGTTCAGCTACCGCAGCAAGTAACAGTTGAATCGTTGTTGTCTTAATGCAGTAAAAGAGAGCAGGGCGAGAGAGTAGGATTGTATCGGAATGAACAAGGGGGTTTTGCTTGCCTGGCACTTCTGAAGATAACATTGAGTCTTCATCAGTGTCAACGATCACAACGTCAGAACATCGTCTACCGGGAGGGAACAGATACCGGCAACAAAGAAGAATTTACAATCAATGCAATGCACAATATGATGCATGCTCATGACATGGCAAGATGAATGTGTTTTGGGCTAATTCATCTAGCAACAAGTTAAATGGGGTTGGTTTGAATACAAAATTCAAGTTCAAACTCCATATGTGATTATTTAAAAGCCATTTAATTGATTTGTGCTAAACAGCAGCTATAAGTTGTTCTAACATGCATGAAAATGGTACAAATGGATTCCTTGAATTTTTCTGATAATTTTTCATATATAACTTATTTAATTTGGAGTTACGGTTGAATTTCTATGAATTTTAGAAGTTTTAGGCATTTTTTGGAATTTCTTGAATATTTTTATAGAATAAACTAAATTCCAGAAAAGGAATATTGCGTCAGCATGACGCCGGGGTGACGTCGGCAGGTCAAAGGCGTCGACCAGGTCAAACCTGACCAGTGGGGCCCACTGGTCAGTGACCCAGTCAACTAACCAAGTTAGTTAGCCCTAACTAACTGGATTGGGCCCACTGGTCAGAGACTAGCCTAAATATGATTAGCCCTAACTAACTTAGTTAGCCGGGCGGGGCCCGCATGTCAGTGGCTCAATGGCTTAGCCGAAATTAGTTATTAACTTAACCAAAGTTAGCAGGGGCCGGGCCCACCTGTCAGTGACCCTGGGGAAGTCAAACAGGGTCAAATCCCGGGTCGTGGGGTCAAACCCACCGGCGACATGACGCGGGCGAGGCCCGAGACAGCGGCGATGCGCGGAATCGCAGCACAGGCCACGGATCGAGGCGCGGATGGCACCGTTGGAACCCCGAGCCTCGTCCGCGTCCTCTGGTGCTAGTGGGGTCGCCGGAGACGACTCAGATCGACGGCGGCGTCCACTTCCGCGGCGGCCGGAGCTCGGCTAAGTGCGGGCGCGGTGCTGCAGCTCATAGGTGGGTGAACGGAGGTGCTAGGCAGCACCTAAAGGGGCGGCAGGAGCATGTCGGAGCTGCTATGCGAGGCAGAGGTGCTCGGGGCACGGAGCTCGCCGGCAATGGCGGACGGCGGCTTCGGGTGCTTGTGGGGCGGCGGCTACAGGGCGCGTGCGAGAGAGAGAGGTGAGGGGAAACGACGGTAAGCTCACAGGGAGGCAGCAGGGTGGCTCAGTGGGCTCGGGGACGCGCCAGACGTCGCGAATCGACGGCGGTGAGCTTCGGTGGCCGGCGATGGAAACGGTGATGGTGGCGGCATTGCAGGGCGTCCGGCGGGGCATGGGTTGGTGGAGAGGAAGAGGGGGTCGAGGCGGAGCCTTTGAGCGCATGGGCGAGGCTAGGGGTGGCCGGTGGCCACGGGTACGACGACGATGACGGCGAGCTCCGCTCGGTGGTGTGCGCGAGAGGGGAGCAGAGGAGGGGATGGGGTCCAGGGGGAGAGGATGAGGGCGAGAGAGAGCGAGAGGGGGTCGGGGAGGCGCGTGGCGTCACCGGGGCGTCGAGGAGGAAGCAGGAGGTGGCCAGGGGAAGCAGGAGGTGGCCGAGGCCTCTCGGGCGCGCGCCACGCCTCGCCTCTGCCTACTGGCAGAGGAAGACGACAGGGGGGGGAGTGGAGATGGGCTGGGCCGTGCTGGGCCAGGTAAGTGGGCGCCAGGTAACTTCCTTCTCTCTCTCTCTTTTATTTCTTTTCTATTTCTGTTATTTTGTTTTTGATTTGATTTAAAATACCAAATCATTTAATAAAATCCTGGAAACAATTATGGGTGCTTTCTGAATTATTTTAGTGACCCTTAAGAATTTCCAACATTTATTTGAACATTTAAATTATTTATAGTGTTTAAATGCCCAAAGTCAAATACAATATGATTTAATTCAAAAATCCAAAAATGACCTAAGAATATATTCATCATTTTTGGCAGAGGTTTCCACCTTAACCAGAAATCATGAACTTTTCTTAGGAACTTTTTGGGTTTATTGAAAAGATTTTAATTCACCCTAGTTGAGTTGATTTAATGCTAGGGTTTGAACATCCCCATTCCAATTTTAGGCAAAATTTAAACATGATGCAACACATGACTAGCTAGCTCAGAGCAAACCAGAAGTTAGGGATGTGACATCTTGCTGAAAAACAGAAACTTTTGCACTCACAAAAATAATTTTCATAATTCACAGAAGCATGCTTTTAAGTTGATTAGTTTTGCATAAGATTAATAAACAAATTTCTTAGGACTTCCTAATTTCTCAGGATTGTTTGAGTTACATAAGTATTCGAGAGTTACAGATTACTACAGACTGTTCTGTTTTTGACAGATTCTATTTTCTCTGTGTTGTTTTCTTATTTTGATGAATCTATGAGTAGTATCGGAGGTTATGAACCATAGATAAGTTGGAATACAATATATATACTACACCAATATAAATAAAGAATGAGTTCACAACAGTACCAAAAGTGGTGATTTATTTTCTTATACTAACGGAGCTTATGAGATTTTCTGTTGAGATTTGTGTTGTGAAGTTTTCAAGTTTTGGGTGAAGTTTCGTTGGACTACGGAATAAGGAGTGGCAAGAGCCTAAGCTTGGGGATGCCCAAGGCACCCCAAGGTAATATTCAAGGAAGATCCAAGCAACTAAGCTTGGGGGTGCCCCGGAAGGCATCCCCTCTTTCGTCTTTGTTCATCGGTAACTTTACTTGAGGCTATATTTTTATTCACCACATGATATGTGTTTTGCTTGGAGCATCATTTTATTTTATTAGGATTTGCTAGATGATTGAATAAAACATCAAAATCTGTTATTAGGATCTTCACTTATATCTTTTGGAGTAGTTTGTCATTTGCTCTGGTGCTTCACTTATATCTTTTTAGAGCATGACAGTGGTTTTATTTTGAAGAAATTGATGAACTCTCATGCTTAAGTTATATTATTTTGAGAGTCTTAAACAGCATGGTAATTTTCTTAGGTTATGAAATTTAGTTCTAATATGATGGGCATCCAAGAGGGATACAATAAAAACTTTCATATAAAGTGCATTGAATACTATGAGAAGTTTGATTCCTTATGATTGTTTTGAGATATGAGGATAATGATATTAGAGTCATGCTAGTGAGTAATTGTGGATTGTAGAAATACTTGTGTTGAAGTTTGTGATTCCCGTAGCATACACGTATGGTGAACCATTATGTGATGAAGTCAGAGCATGATTTATTTATTGATTGTCTTCCTTATGAGTGGCGGCCGGGGAAGAGCGATGGTCTTTTCCTACCAATCTATCCCCCTAGGAGCACGCGCGTAGTACTTCATTTAGATAACTAATAGATTTTTGCAATAAGTATGTGAGTTCTTTATGAATAAGTTGAGTCCATAGATTATACGCACTCTCACCCTTCCACCATTGCTAGCCTCTCCACTACAAAAAAGACACATCCGTGACATTTTGGGCCGAACGAATTTTTTCTGTCATACTTATGACACTTCTATGACAATAATTGTGACAAAACCCGGTATCATCATAGATGTGGTGGGCAACTACTTCTATGACAAAAAATCATGATAGAAAATGGGATTTTCGTCCTGAGCGGGCAGGAGACGCAGCTGCATGACATTCTTTGGGTCGTCCATGACGGAAAAAACCGTGGTAGAAGCGAGGGCGAGGAAAATTTCGGGGAGTTCCCGGTTACGGTGGGTGGTCAGGGGCCAAGCAATGTGAGTTTCTGTCGTACACGTACATGCGTGTGTGTGAGGCGTTGGGCTCTAACTGAACCCGAGCGAGGCGTTGGGCTCTAACTGAACCCCAAGCGATTGCACAAGCTACGTTACTGAACCCGAGTGATTCCTTTGCTACTGCTGCTAACTAAAGCCGATCAAACCATGCTGCCTCCTTCCC